>NW_020442449.1:235018-242371 GCF_000699045.2 Agrilus planipennis | reverse complement strand
TTACTAAATCACCATTATTCTGTACAAGAATTTACTTATTAACGTAAAAGAATTGTTCCTTTTTTATTACATTTTTACAGAAGAAAAATAACGAAAATATTCTTGGAATTTTATAAGAACCTACCTTTTTTTAAAAAAGACAATTTTCCTTAAAAAGAAGAAAATTATTGAAATTTTTCTGTTCTCAAAAATTTAATTACAACACGCAATTAATAATAATAATAATGCTGTAACAGGTAGTAAATAAGCTGGCGTTGAAGGGCCTTCTTATCAACAAAATCTACACTTACATATGTTAAAATGATAAAACCAAAAGACTATTAGCCTCATGGCCTTTAAATATTCAGATTAAATAATAAAAACAAAATAAAATTTTCCGTTACCAAAAAAAAAACAAAACAATTTTATAGCTACCTGTTGCTAAGAACTGCCGCAAAATTCTCCTCAGTGGTAATTTTTGGTTTGTATGGTCACACTGCGTGATAATAGTTTTCTTTTTCATATTCGTACGTCCAAAACAAAAAAAAAAAACAAGAAAAATACAACACACTAGATATTAAGAACAATTAGCAATAACAACTGCACCACATCTTCGACTGTCTTGTTGGCGTTGTTTCAAATTGCCCGCCTTTTTTCCCGATCGCTGTATCACTACTGGAAACTTTCAACGTTGCTAGTTAGTAACAAAACAGCTAGCGATAAAACTACTTCTGATGTTTATTGTATTCAATAGTCAAATGAAAACTGTCGAACAATGTAAGGTTTAATAAGTGGTGGTAAGGTTGTAGACTGTAACGTACGTGTTAGGTTGTCTTTCTCATTTCGTGCTGTCGTCCTTTTCAAATTTATTTTGAATAGATATGCTACTTAAGCATCTTTTTTATTTATTTAAACTTGTTGTGAGTGAATCACGTTTTAGTTACAAGTGCTTTTCCTTAATTAGTCTTTGTTTATTTATAAATCAAAATAAACAAACTTTCATCTAGGAAAATTCCTTCCAAAATTGGTTTAATTTGATCTAAATGCACTTGCAATTCTCACTTTTTAAATTTGTTTCGAATCATGTTCCTTCTATTCGATAATTGTACCTAATAAATATTGTACTGTATAATTGATAAACAATGAAAAAGCGCAATTCAGAGCTTAATAAATCTGTTACAATGAAAATGTGGTTAATAATGAATTTAGCATTTTCATTGTAGAATAAACAACTTTTGAAATCATGCGAACTATTTACCTCAAATCTGATCGTAAATCTTTTCGGTGTTAAAATGAATCTCTAAATAAAATAACACGTAGGTACATTTTTAAAAAGTGAAAGTCTGCAAATGTATTTTATTAGGTTTTTATCCGACCACATAAAACCAACCTTTCTATCCCTCGGGAACGGTATATTTTTTCTGGATAAAAGATACCCTATGTCCTTTTCTGAACCCCTGAAAATGTGTATACAAAATTTCAAGATGATCGGTTGAATAGTTATGGCGTGAAATTGTAATGAACAAACAAACTTAAATTCGCATTTATAATATTACTTAGGATATTATTTAACAGAAAACTCTGAGATAAAAATTGTTTAGTAAAAACTGCTGTATATTACCGTCGGTGTTATTTTATTTCACTTTCTCTAACAAAGTCTTTTTAAAATTTACAAGAAACATTTTGAATTCACCGCTGCATTAAAAAGACTTTCTGGTAACCGTGTAAATGTTATTAATTAATGATAAACAAAAATTAATGAACAAGTAGACTTTTGTCACTGCACAAACCAAGGTTGTGGCCCATGAGATTCCAAACTACCTCTAACTAGGGTCATCAAAACACGTGCAGACTAACCACAAACTGAAAATTTTTAAATTTGCTTCCTTTTGGCAAGTTTTTGTTTCATTGTACATCTTCTTTAAACCTTTTTAAGGCCCCTATTTAACATTGAAACAACTTTTTAACCTATATACCAAAAATTCTTTTTTCTCAGACTTCCCCGCCCCACAACCCGAAATTATACTTTTGAATGCTACCAAAATTGTTGTTCCATTCTTGAATTTATTTATTTATTTTAAAACCAGTTTCAAAACAATGTGCGAACAATATAATAAAATAGCGTTCGTTACGAATTTGCATAGATAAAGTGATGATGGTATTTTATTGTGTTTGTTTTGTTCCCATGGAATGTTCATCGAACCAAATCGTTTTGCAAATAATAGGAATATTAGTTAAAAAAAAACATCCGCAATAGAAATCATACCACAAATGTATCCGCACGTCAAAAATTGAAAACAATGCAGAAATAATTGCCTCTTTGAAGTCTACTTGCAATTAAATTACGTAAAAACACAATGTAAACGATTCAATCATTAAAAACTTAAAAAAAACAAACGCTATTTCCTATTAATTCATTATATGTTATGTACTTACTAGCTAAACTCGTTCAAATTTATCGTAAGACATCGACATCTACGAATGGGATGACAACAAAAAGAAGAAAACAAAACCATGACTTCTAACACCATATTTCACAGTCCAACACTTTTTTTTACAATAGATTCTTTATTTTTTAAAAAATTACATAATTGAAAAAGTTATTAAGTTAATCCCTAAATTTGAGTAAAAACAAAAAAATTGTACCGCTGCAAGTTCAAATGCAAAGCTTACTTTTATTCAAGAAGTAGGCGGATTGTTGTCGTAACAATTGAAACACGGAGTTTCTTTCACTTCTTCTACAGGTAAACAAAGTTAGCTTCGATTAGTAGTTTACCTCATTCTTTACATTGCAGTCATTTGAAAACTATAATGAATCAAAAAATTGAGATCATAACGAACGTAACCCTCTTTGTAACAATAGAATCTTTATCTTTATCTTTAAAATCATTAACCTTGTAAAGCGATTACATGTACCAAATAAGCAAATTAATGTTAGGTAATTGAAATAGTTATTAAGTTGGTACCTAAATTTAAGTAAAAATCGAAACCATTATACTGCTGCAAGTTCAAATATAATGTTCACTTCTATTCAAGAAGTGGGCGGTTTGTTGTCGTAACAACTGAAACACGGAGCTTCTCTCACTTCTTCTAGAAGTAGGCAGGGTTATCTTCGATTGGTCATTTACTTCATTTTTTACATTGCACTTACTTGAAAACTATAATTAATTAATAAATTCAGATCAAAACATAACCCTCCTTGTAACAATAGAATCTTCATTTTTATCTTTAGAATCTTTAACCTTTTAAAGCGATTACACGTACCAAATAAGCAAATTAAAGTTACATAATTGAAACAATTATTAAGTTAGTAGCTAAATTTGAGTAAAAAACAAAAAAATTAATGCGCTGCAAGTTCTAATATAATGTTCACTTCTATTCAAGAAGTGGGCGGTTTGTTGTCGTAACAACTGAAACACGGAACTTCTCTCACTTCTTCTAGAAGTAAACAGAATCAGTTTCGACTGGATATTTATCTCATTCTTTACTTTGCAGTTACTTTATAACTGTAATTAATTAAAGAACTAATTTCATAGCTTAAGATCCGTTGTATCAACAAAATCTTTATATTTAATCCTTGTTAAACAATTACACCTACCTAATAAACAAATTGAAGTTATGTAGTAGTAATAGTTATCAAATTGGCGCATAAAATTGGGTGAAAAACTGAAATATTTACTGAATTGGACGGTACACAAATTACCTCTAACGACGAATAAAATGCTTTCGCAACATTACAACTAGTAATTTTCAAATTTAGGAATTAAGCACCGTGATAATAACAATAATAGGTAATAATTATTATTCATAAATTAAGCAATTTCGAACAATGTGGAGGCAATGTCATGTTGTCCCAAAAAAAAAAAAACAAATAACGTTACATTTTCAGTTTTCCATTTCAAATACTTTTCGTTCACAAAAAAAATTGACACAATGGTGACACATTTACTGCTTATTTGTACTGCAATTAAGTGCTTTATTCTGCTTGATAATGGGAATCGACGTTGGTCACCCATGAAGGCTTTAGCTGCCAGGTATGAATGAGTTGAATACAATATATGGGTACGTACATTATTTGTGTACACAATACACATGTAATAGAACAACCAGTTACATCCTATAATATCAGGTAACAATAGGGACATTAAAAAAAAAAAAAACAAGAAAAAACAATGTTGTAAATCAATTAAGGATTTCTTAAAATAAACTACATCCAAGTACAACCTACAAGATGATAACTGATAAGTGTAATTACCAAATCCAAAAGAACTAAAATAAAAAATGAAAAAAAAGAAGTACAGTTTCCTTTGACCTTACGATATGTCGTAACAACCACTTACTCTACATGATCTATTCTCCATTAGAGGGTAGCACACACAATTTACCAAAATCGAGTATAAACTAGATTGTTCACAACCAATTTAGTTTGTTTGTAATTAATCAATAATTAACCATTAATGATTGGTGATCAAAATGCATCCCTATTATAGGACGAAGGAGGAATAAATAAATATTGCAAATACAATTAAGTTAGAAATCATAGTGCAGTTAAAAAGAGTTAATTTATTACCATATTGTACGAATTTGATAACTCATTCATGATTCTTATTACGGTTTTTGTTCGTATCAAAGCCATAAAATTCTTTGTCATTAAATTAGCGAATTATAATACGTATCTGTAACAATTTCTAATTGCATTTAGCTTTTTGCTTGTTTGTTCAATGCTTTTTTACAATCTTATGTAATAGCGCATTGTAAATTACACTTTCTAATTCAATAAAATACCATCACCATAAATCAATTTCTTACTGAACTGTTGTGTATTGTGAAATATCAATTTCCTTTATACCATATTTCACAGTTTTTAGAAATAAATTGATTATAGTCCCCTGTCTTCATAATATCATGTAAGTACTTCTTCCCTTTAACTAACTCCTTCGTAACTAATTCTTTTTATTAATACTTCAGTAAAGTAAATTCCAAATTACTTAGCTAACATGATGTGTTTTGAATATTTACCAAATATTTCGATTGTTTTGCCTGAATACATCTATTACATTATCAAACTATTGTGAGTAAAACATGCTAATTAATTAGTTCAAGAAATTTAAAACACTATACGTATAGAACGAGAACAATTGCATTAAGAAAAACAATTATCAGGTACTAATGTACATTATTTATGACGACATACATATATAAATAGGTGCACAGGGACGTATTGAAGAACTTTTTGTTCCTTTGTACTTCAATCCTATTTTGTTTCTTTTAATGCAATTTTGTGAAAAATTGCTGCAAGTTCAAATAGTGCTGCTGACTTCTATTCAAGAAGTAGCCGATTTATTGTCGTAACAATTGAAACACGAGCTCCTCCCACTTCTTTCAGCAGTAAACAAAGTTAACTTCGATTGATCGTTCATCTTATTCAATACCTTATTGTTGTTGCTTAAAAGCTATATGTAATTCTGATTAAAAAATTGAAGAAGAAAATAATTTTAAAAATACGTAATGCTATAATTATTGCCCTAGACCGTTTGTTAATGAAAAAAAAATTTATTTAAGCAATATTGTATGAAAATTGAACTGCCAATAAATATTCCAACCAGTTTAAATTTGACTAACAATAAATTACGTAAAGTGATCATTATTTATGAAACGTTTAAGTTAATCCAATGGTTTTTCTAATATAATGATCCAATAGGTATCTACCAGCATGAATTTCCATTGTATTTCAATTGCAGACGCTAAAAGCTTATCATTATCACGAATTTGTCACTCATTAATGAGCCCGTGTATTAGTGTTTGACATTCTCATTATCAAAATTAAGCGGCGTCGTCAAATAGTGACATAACACGGGCTTTTCACAATCGTTTAAAAAAAAAATATATTAACCTTGGTGTTCGATTTAGTGTCGCTTTTTGGTTATCCTCTTTTTCGTGATAAGTGAAATTAGAAAGAAATGACGTCAGGAACCCAAAAATGATCTCATTTTATTGTAAAAAAATATTATTTACTTCTTTATGGGCACGGTACAGAACCTCAATTTTTGAGGAACTGTTATGTAATCTACTTTAATTTACTAACAGAATTTTTCCAAACACTATAGTGAAAACGCCATGCAAATTTATTTTTTTATTTTGGCATAAATCGNGTGATACTTATCTTTTAGAAAAATAGAAAGCAATCCAACTTATTTATAAATATTTAAGATTCTACATAAGTTCGAAAGGACCTTAGTTAGATAAAGGTTAAAAAGTAAAAAATTGTACTAATTTTATAATAGAGTCCGTTCGCTTAGAGAAAGGTGCTTGGTACTTTATTGAGCATAATGAAGAACTGTTATGTAATCTACTTTAATTTACTAACAGAATTTTTCCAAACACTACACTGAAAACGCCATGCAAATTTATTCTTTTATTTTGGCATAAATCGTATTCAAACAAACAACCCAACTTTAGGTATTTTGTTGGAAAACACATTGTTATAAAAGCTTCCCGTCCGATCAACCCGAAGGAAGTGGTTTCAGAAAACTATGGTCCCATTTTTACCTGGAAAAATTTAGAGGAAAGGCAAAAATCTTTAGCCGGTCGATACTGGTTTCAATGTCAATGTTTAGCATGCACTCAAAATTGGCCAAGTATCAAAAATGGTTTAAGAAATGTCACCAAGAAAATAACGTAAGTGTAAAAAATATAACAACGATAAAACACATTAGTTTATTCATTTGTTTATGTATTTAATTTTTTTTAATAATTCTGGTTTATAAAGTTATGGAATTTTGTCGTAGATGTCCATCAGAAACTTGCCATTTAGTTTTTACCCTGCCACTTAAAAATGAAACGGTAAACTGTTCAAATTGTAAAAAAAAGGTTAATTTGTCGAAGAGGGTGGCAGAATATCAAGTTTGCGAAGAACTTTATGACCAGGGAAAAGCATGCTACCTAAACAAGGAAATCGATAAAGGAATCGATATTATATGCAAGGCCATCGATTTATATCACAGGTAAATCATAATAATTTTCTGTTTATATATTTAAAAATGTAGGGATGAGTTACAAAGACAGTTTGTATAAAGAGCAACAGGCAGTTATAGAGCTGGGGCTGCAACGTAGAGAAATAAATAGTAGGAAGGGAGTCAGACAGGGATGCACACTGTCACCGCATCTTTTTAATCTACACATCGAAGACGCGATCGACATCATTAAAGACAGTATAACTGTAGGGATAGATGTGCAAGGGCAAAAGATTAGTACGCTTAGATTTGCAGATGATATAGCAGTTTTAGCATCTAGCAAGAAGGAGTTAGAGATAGCTTTAAATAAAATGGAAGGGGTGTTGACAAAACAGTATTGTATCAAAATAAATAAAAGTAA
>NW_020442449.1:222975-234008 GCF_000699045.2 Agrilus planipennis | reverse complement strand
CATATTTTCCTTCATAGATTTTCAATACGATACATAACCATTGAATTATTCAACAATCGTAGTGGTGTTTGTTTGCTGCAAGTTCAAAAGTTGCTCGCACTTCTGTTCAAGAAGTAGGCGCATTGAAACACGAATAGTGTCAAGTAGCAAAGCTTGATCGATTATTTCGACAAATTTATGTGCATTTATTAATTATTTGTACAATAAAGCAATGTTTTTTCTTAGGATTTCCGTACCACCACACTGTGAAACACATTTAGCCCAAGAAACGTTAAGGGCTTTGTATGCCCAATCTGGAAGTGTTTTCGAAGTCGGTCAGTTAAAGCCGAATTAGTCCTGATGCTGATTTATTAATTTTAAAAAAATTCAATTGTTTTTTTTTACAATAAAACGCTGTTTTTGTGTTTCTATCAAACCAACAGTTAAATAAAAAAGTTGTTTTCAATAAAAGGCATAATATTTTTAGCATTTGACTTATATCATACCTCATCCTTTGACTACAAATACCGATTCAATTTACCACCCCCTTCCAAACAATATAGCGAACTACCCTTATTTTAACAGGTAGTAAATAAACTGTAAATACTGTAAGAAAAAAATTAAATAAAAGTCATACATAAAGAATGAAATAGGTAAGCAAATTATAATGACTTTTTGATAGTGTAATATACTAGTTAAACCCGCTCATTTCATATATGTTTTTTACACATTTCTAAATATTTGAGATAAGAGAACAAGGTCCCTCTTGTTGATAAATTAAATTTATTTCTTTGGCACCATTCAAGGAGAATTATCACATGAATCTCAAGAGTACCTTGCTAAGGAAGAGTTGATATAAAGGTCAGTAGGGCACATGTTTACGCCTTAACCTCCACAATACGTTGTTAACATGCAACTATATACTTATTTGGAATTATGTATATCAAGGCGAATTCTCTGGCAACCTGTTCTTCAACTAGTCGATAAATTTACCATAACTGCACTGGCGATTAAATCTTTAGATTACTTTAATAGATATTACAATTATTTTAATCGGTTAGTAGCTATTGTTAAACAATTTAAAGAAACTTCCAAAAAATATTTGCGGTAACTAAGCCTGAACCTTATAATGTCTTTTGGGATTCACAAATAGTCGGAAAAACTGTTTTACTATTAAAAGAGTGAAACATTCGACACCATCGGGGACCAAAAATGGCCCTGCCATTAGAATAAAAGTATTTATTGTTTGATTGCTTGGAATCGAAAGATTAGGAAAAGACGATACAAACGGAGTGATACTTATCTTTTAGAAAAATAGAAACCAATCCAACTTATTTATAAATATTTAAGATTCTACATAAGTTCGAAAGGACCTTAGTTAGATAAAGGTTAAAAAGTAAAAAATTGTACTAATTTTATAATAGAGTCCGTTCGCTTAGAGAAAGGTGCTTGGTACTTTATTGAGCATAACTGTAAGCAGTTTCTACGGCGCCAGATGCATACGGTTGGACTTCGATCGGAAACATCTGACGGTAAACGATCGGCCATATTCCTGAGACCCACTTACGACCAATATTTCGTTTGTATGCATTGCTCACGCTGTACCTTTCCCTAAGTGAACAGACAATAACTCCAGTAAATGATGCATGAAAAAGGCGCCACCCAAAATTGAACAATATAGAACAACCTACCCGTCGAAAACTGTGCCATGTTCCCCTGGGTTTCTTTCATATGATAATAAAGTTCTAAAATCTAATATTGTTTATGAAATCACTCGCTAGTGCATTTGCCGAACACACTTGTCGACGTCGTGTAGTCCGTGCACAGTCATGTACATTTATTTTTTGTTTCAGGAAAGCAGTACGGTTTATCTCATTAACGAGTAAATATTAAAAGCCATTATTTTAGATAAAAGATAAAAGAGGTGCTAATAATAAACGAAACAGTTTTAGACACACCGGCCTGTTTCGTGTAGGTACTTATTGTTATTGTGTTCACTTAAGCACCGTAAGACCGTAACAATAAAGTTCATCAAAGTTAGTTAGGTAGCGAAAAACAAAAGGGAAAGAAAGGAAAAAAGCATGTTTTAAACTTTCTTCTGATTCCTTTCCGTTGATTGTGATGAACTTCTTCAATGTCATCGTTTACGTATTGTTGTGGTAAGTCCACCAGTTACTTTTTTTTAATCAAACATTGTTTATGAATTGTTTAAGTACAGTCGAACTCGGTTATAACGAAAGCAAACTAAGTTTAGTAAACGAAATTATTATTTTATATTATATTAATCTATACATATACATTAGTTCGATCTAGGTCTACTCCTACCCCTCCTAACTCCCGTTTCTGCCACTAATATGTATCTGACTACACCTTCATATCTAAGGTGTCAAACTAACCTATTTCTTATTGACCTTCATAGAATCCTCTGTTCTCCTATTCTTTCTAATTCCTCTTCATTTCTAACCTTCTCTATCCACGGTATCCTCATCATTCGCCTGTAACACAACATTTGGAAAGCTTCTATCTTTTTCTTTTCCGCCGCGCCCACTGTCCATGTTTCGCACCCGTACAGCGCCGCGTTCCAAACATACACCTTTAACAATCTTTTTCGAATTTCTAAATTAACCGTTGGCGAATATAGAAGCGATTTCTTTTTATTGAAGGCGACTCGACCCTGCGCTATCCTCTGCTTTATATCTCTACTACTCCTTCCGTCCTGACTTATCTGACTTCCTAGATACCTTAAATTAACCACTTCTTCTAACTTTTCGTCTCCTATCATTGTATTTTTCCCTTGTGTTTGTTGACGACAAATCCAGACATCAAATTCAAATTTCTTACGTAGACGTGGCCGAGGTTCTTATCAGTCACGTATTTACAATCAAAAGATGTCCCCCTTGAAGGCAATATCTAATTCATAGTTCCTTAATATTTGTGATAATCGAGTTCGACGGTATACTTATTTATAATTAGCTTCTATTTCCATAATTGTAGGAATTTTGCGACGATAACCTTCTCAGTTTCGTCTTCACAAGCACAGCATCAGAAAGGTTGCTTTTTAGACAATGACGAAAAGAAACTGTCATGTGTACAAGTCATATCCTATGATAATAAAACAAATGATTCAGTTCGGAGTTCTAATTTTACCAAAGAAATTGTCAGCCTAGACCTGTTCAATATGAGTTTCAACACCTTGCATGAGGTTGCGTCAAACTTCTCCAAACTACGGCACCATTTCAAGTTTAAGATAAAGGTACCAAGATAAATATAGCCCATAGGACTAATAAATAATTAAAGTTTCATTGTATATACTTCTGTAACTCGTCCATTCTCAAAAAACTCAAAATAATTCAATACTAATGTGTAATTAATTTTTAATTTTCTCCCACTACAAACAACCTCAAATTAAATTAAATAATTCGAAGTGGTCTGTATTCTGTCGAAACTGCCAGACGCGGATCGCGATTTCGATCTTTTTGGATCTCATCAGCGCGTCGCAGGCAGCTCCGACAGAACACAGACCAACTTTTAGCTGCTGTCTTACAGCACGTTTTAGATAATACCACAAATGGCGCGGTAAACGCCATCTGTAGTACGATGCTACATTTTAGGATTACGTACGCTCCAACAAGGTCCATTTAAATATATGGATATCGGACTACAGATGGCGGTTGCCGCGCCATTTGTGATATTTTCTAAAACGCGCTGTTAAGACAACAGGTAAAAGTTGGTCTGTGTTCTGTCGGAGCTGCCTGCGACGCGCTGATGAGATCCAACAAGATCGAAATCGCGATCCGCTTTTGCCAGTTTCGACAGAATACAGACCACTTCAAATTATTTTATTCGATTATGGTAACGCGCCTATCACGTTGAGATTAGCTACGCCGGGATTCGTTTCAGCAATTAGATATCCATATATTTAAATGGACCTTGTTGGAGCATACGTAATCCTAAAATGTAGCATTGTACTATAGATGGCATTTACCGCGCCATTTGTGGTATTTTCTAACCTCAAATTAATGAGGGAAAAATTAGTTGCTGTTGTCACACCCTTGCCGAGAATCGAACCCGGAACCTTTGGCTTTACGCACCAAAGGTTTCATTAGTTCGACAGATCTGTGATCTAATAAGTACGGTTAGTCGTTGTTGCTATTGTAACCTCTTGTAGCTCAGTTGTCAGAGGATTGGTGCGCAAAGTCAAAGGTCCGGGGTTCGACTCCCGGCAAGGGTGTGACAAAAACAACAAATTTTTCCCTCATTAATTTGAGGTAGTTTATAGTGGAAGAAAATTAAAAATGATTTTCACATTAACACTTGATGTTAACCCCAATTACATGTCAAAGTGTTTCATATTTATAGTAATTTAATACATTGTCACATACAGAAATTATAGTTAAATATATTTTAGGAATTAAAAATTTCCAATTCGTCAATAGAAAACCTGGGTTACTACTTCCATCCTATACTGGGTTACCTCCATAGACTTGATCTCAGAAGAAATAATTTGAAAGGTTTATCGTACTATTTAGCTGTTAATCTCAATAAAATTCACTCCATATACTTATCAAGTAAGTGTTGCTAATTATAATGGGTGTGTTCCGAAATATAACCCAACATACTGGCTAGTGCTGATGACGTCATAAATCGACGCCATATTGTGCTGGTGTGCCATCATATTGTACTGGTGAGACAAATGCGATGCAGTAGTATATCAAACGGGCGTGTGTGCACCAGACTATGAGGAATCTTTTATTACAAGAAACTTAAATAACTTTTGGAGCAAAATTGTTGTAAACGAGCACAAACACTATTATCAATATGTCGTCAATTTGACGTCAACGCACTGGCCAGTATATTTCGGGACGAATCAACAGTATGGCGTCGATTGATTACGTCATCAGCACTGGTCAGTATCATCATCATAAGGTCGTCAGTCCTAAGACTGGTTGGACACGTACCTCCGCTCTTTCCTATCCTGAGCTAAACTTCGCATTTCCCTAAAACTAGAACAGCCCACATCCTTAACTATTTGCGAACAGTAATCTAATCTAGGTCTACCTCTACCCCTCGTAACTCCTGTTTCTGCCTGTAATATGTCTCTGACTAGACCTTCATGCCTAAGAAGGTGTCCTACCAACCTATCTCGCCTATTTTTTATTGACTTCCTCTGTTCTCCTATTCTTTCCAATACCTCTTCATTTCTAACCTTTTCTACCCACGATATCCTCATCATCCGCCTATAACACCACATTTCGAACGCTTCTAACCTTTTCTTTTCCGCCGCGCCCACTGTCCATGTTTCACACCCGTACAATGCCGTGCTCCAAACATACACCTTTAACAACCTTTTTCGAATTTCTAAATTAACCGTTCGCGAGCATAGAAGTGACTTCTTTTTATTAAAGGCGACACGACCCTGTGCTATCCTCTGCTTTATATCCCTACTACTCCTTCCATTCTGACTTATCTGACTTCCTAAGTATCTAAAATCAGCCACTTCTTCTAATTTTTCATCTCCTATCTTTATATTCGCTCTTTCCCTACTTTTTCTTCCCTTGCATACCAGTATTTTAGTTTTACTTTTATTTATTTTCGTACAGTCAGTATGCTGGTTTATATTTCGGAACACACCCAATAATATTAATTTCATAATAAATTACACACGCCTAGTCCCTACCTATTTTTCCGTCTACTTGGTTTTTCTTTTGTTGTGCCTCTTTCACAAGTGTTCAATGTCAATTTTTTCTAAGAAAAACAAAACAAATCACCCCCAAATTTAATTTATTTAATGAACAACATCACATACATACTTATATTTGTACCAGTATTTTTATATTTATGAAGTTTATTTTTGGATATTTTTGGTATTGATGACCACTTGGCAAATATATATATATCTTTATTAATGACGAGCAATCGGCATATATCTTGCGTATTCATGGGCATTTGACGAATACCTTGTGTGTACTAATGGGCAGTTAGTAAATGCCTTGGGTCTTCATCGCTAGTTGGTAAATAGCTTGGTTATTTATCGACTATTGGTAAATCGCTTGGGTCTTTATGGGCCACTGGTAAACAACCTTGATCTTTATGAGCAGATGGTAAATACATCGGATCTTTATCGACAATTGACAAATACCTTTGGTATTTATGAGCAGTTGGCAAATGTTTTCGGTAGTAATGGTTCCCCCCATTTTCTAATTTTCTTTCTTCAGTTGCCATTGGTGACCCCTTTTTCGTATACTTTAAACCATATCTTCCTCGTGTATTCCCCACCGGAGCAGTGTCTGTTTCATTTGTTGTAGCTCCATTTACACCGTCATATGGTCCTTTTTCTGAGGCACTTGGTCCGTTATCGTCATTGTTTCGTAATTGTTTATACCATTTAGTAAATTTTTTCAAGTAATTGTAGTTGTTACACTTTCGACATTTTTTTCTTTTATCTGTTTCTACACGCCTGTCGGCCTGATACTTCTTAATTATCGGTACAACATCTTCACGAAAACAGAACGTGTCTGGTCCAACGTCACCAGGTCTTTTGCGTTCGTTTGTTCTGTAATTTTTGAAGAAATCAACCATGAACCGGAGATGCTGATTGCTGTTGCAACACGAGTACGGCTTGGCGGCGACCGAACGGTAGTACTTGAGTTCAAAATCGCGCAGTTGATCATGTAACTTTGTGAAGTCAACACAAACCGTTTTATCAGTTGCATTTCCCATTGTTCCTTCTTTTTTCTCATCCCCCGTCCCGTCTTGCTCTTTTGGTTCAACACCAAATGGGTCGTCCTCTGTCTCGCCGGATGGTACTGGTCTTGTTTCTGACGTTGAATTGTCACTTATATGTTTCTTACTGTCCTCTATAGCTGAAAATGTAGCAGAACAATTTACTAAACAAAAAAGTATATTTTAAGCGTCTAACCAATACCAACTTCCGTCGTTTAATTCTACTTCCCTCTTTCATCATCATCACATAAGATCGTCAGTCCTAAGACTGGTTGGACACGTACCTCGACTCTTTCCTATCCTGAGCTAAACTTCGCATTTTCCTAAAACTAAAACAGCCCACATTCTGAACTATTTGCGAACGGTAATCTAACCTAGGTCTGCCTCCACCCCTCCTAACTCCCTAATAATAATCCCTTCTGCCTCTAATAACTCTCTGACTAGACCTTCATGCCTGAGAAAGTGTCCTACTAACCTATATCGCCTATTTCTTATTGACTTCCATAGAGTCCTCTGTTCTCCTATTCTTTCCAATACCTCTTCATTTCTAACCTTTTCTACCCACGATATCCTCATCATCCGCCTATAACACCACATTTCGAACGCTTCTAACCTTTTCTTTTCCGCCGCTCCCACTGTCCATGTTTCACACCCGTACAATGCCGTGCTCCAAACATACACCTTTAACAACCTTTTTCGAATTTCTAAATTAACCGTTCGCGAGCATAGAAGTGACTTCTTTTTATTAAAGGCGACAGGACCCTGCACTATCTTCTGCTTTATATCCCTACTACTCCTTCCATTCTGACTTATCTGACTTCCTAAGTATCTAAAATCAGCCACTTCTTCTAATTTTTCGTCTCCTATCTTTATATTCGCTCTTTCCCTACTTTACCCTTGCATACCAGTATTTTAGTTTTACTTTTATTTATTTTCATACAGCACTGATCTGTCAGTACCGCTTCCATTTTATTTAAAGCTATCTCTAAGTACTTCCCTCTTTATTAATTTATTATTTATAATAAGCTATATATATATTATAAACATCGCTGGAATCCCTATATAATTCTGAATAACTTATTCCTTTGTACTTTTTCGATTCAAACTGTAGTTTTCAAGTGAATGCCAATTATGTAGAGAATAAAACATTTGTGCGAGTTGCCTAAAACTGGTGCAGCTACTTCTTGAACAGAGATAAGGTAAGATAAACCGCGCCTGACTGAACTTGCAGAAAATAAGACGCGCTATGATTGGTAAGTTATATTACCTTTTAATTAATAATAACTCGATTCTCACACTTCCGATAAAAGTAAAATAGTCCTAGAATTTTGTCAAGAATATTCATCTATCGAATACATACAACGATCCGCAATTTTGCAAACGTTTCAATGATAAATTCAAAAGGAAAGTGAATACCAAGAATGTAACTATTGAACTGTTAAAATGTCTGTTCTGAGTGATAAGTATCATCCGTTTTTGTGCTTAATTGTGAAACACTGTATTAAACAAATAAATGGTTGCTCTTGATGCAAAAAGTCTCCAACGTTATCCTACACTGGTGCAATAAAAAGTCGCCTAGAACAATTAATTTTATCGGAGATCGGTTATAGAAACGAATTAAACTAAATTAAACGCCTCACAAAAATTTACGACATCATCGTTTAAGCGCAGTAGACCTATTAATAATACTGTAATTAATTATTTAAGAACAACAATACGATCGCGCTTTAAATACACAATTATTCGTGTAATTAAACATTTAAACAAACTTACTAAAACTACATTGTCTGAAACGTTTAGACAATTTACCACCCGTAGCTACTGAGTTATTCTTAATTTCTAAGAAGAAAAAACAATAATACTCTCCCAGCAAATTCGAAAATAAGAATCAATGTATCAACAACACTTAATTTCTAATTCTTTTAAATATTGGGATCCGTCAAATGGGAGGAGCCTAAAAACATGGCGCCGATTAGGGAAAATTTATCGTAGTTCCTATAGTGTACCGTGCAATGTCCAAGTTTTTAAATTACGATAAAATGATAGGTATTGACACAATATGTGATTGGGCTGACACAAAGCCTCGGAAAGGAAATTTCGTTGAAGGTGAGCGTGTTTTAATGTCAATTCGGAAATAACAAATCCGGAAGCTAGCCTTCAAATTCCGTCAAGTTTACTGCCTAANCAATAAAAAATAGGCGAGATAGGTTGGTAGGACACCTTCTTAGGCATGAAGGTCTAGTCAGAGACATATTAGAGGCAGAAACAGGATTTAGGAGGAATAGGGATAGACCTGGATTAGATTACTGTTGGCAAATAGTTAAGGATGTGGGTTGTTCTAGTTTTAGGGGAATGCGAAGATTAGCTCAGGATAGGAAAGAGTGTCTTAGGACTAACGACCTTATGATAAAAAAATTCGGAAAACTCCTTTTACTTTTAACTTATTTCGTTAGAAAAATTTACGTCGTATTTTCCTTTGTAGTTTTTAATAACCATTGAGTTTTTTAAATACACTTTACTTGCTGCAAGTTCAAATAGGCTCACAAGCTGCTCACACTTCTATTCAAGAAGTAGACGTATTGTTGCTGTGTTACAATTGAAACATGAACATTATTCGTAAAGCTAATCCTGATTGTTCGACTATTTCGCAATAATCAACTAATAGACAAACTCCATTTCTGTTGTTTCTTCAAACAACCACATATTTACACTTTTTTAGGGAAACTTCTTCTACTTTCTAATGTAATACACCATTGATTTTATTACGAACATTTGCGTCATATTTTCCTTCATAGATTTTCAATACTATACGTAACCATTGAATTATTCAACAATCGTAATGATCTATGTTTGCTGCAAGTTCAAAAAGCGCTCAAGTTGCTCGGACTTCTGTTCTAGGCGCATTGAAACACGAATAGTATCGAGTAGCAATGCTTGATCGATTATTTCGACAAATTTATGTGCATTTATTAATTATTTGTACAATAAAGCAATGTTTTTTCTTAGGATTTCCGTACCACCACACTGTGAAACACATTTAGCCCAAGAAACGTTAAGGGCTTTGTATGCCCAATCTGGAAATGTTTTCGAAGTCGGTCAGTTAAAGCCGAATTAGTCCTGATGCTGATTTATTAATTTTAAAAAAATTCAATTGTTTTTTTTTACAATAAAACGCTGTTTTTGTGTTTCTATCAAACCAACAGTTAAATAAAAAAGTTGTTTTCAATAAAAGGCATAATATTTTTAGCATTTGACTTNTTCTTTCTAATACCTCTTCATTTCTAACCTTCTCTATCCACGGTATCCTCATCATTCGCCTGTAACACAACATTTGGAAAGCTTCTATCTTTTTCTTTTCCGCCGCGCCCACTGTCCATGTTTCGCACCCGTACAGCGCCGCGTTCCAAACATACACCTTTAACAATCTTTTTCGAATTTCTAAATTAACCGTTGGCGAATATAGAAGCGATTTCTTTTTATTGAAGGCGACTCGACCCTGCGCTATCCTCTGCTTTATATCTCTACTACTCCTTCCGTCCTGACTTATCTGACTTCCTAGATACCTTAAATTAACCACTTCTTCTAACTTTTCGTCTCCTATCATTGTATTTTTCCCTTGTGTTTGTTGACGACAAATCCAGACATCAAATTCAAATTTCTTACGTAGACGTGGCCGAGGTTCTTATCAGTCACGTATTTACAATCAAAAGATGTCCCCCTTGAAGGCAATATCTAATTCATAGTTCCTTAATATTTGTGATAATCGAGTTCGACGGTATACTTATTTATAATTAGCTTCTATTTCCATAATTGTAGGAATTTTGCGACGATAACCTTCTCAGTTTCGTCTTCACAAGCACAGCATCAGAAAGGTTGCTTTTTAGACAATGACGAAAAGAAACTGTCATGTGTACAAGTCATATCCTATGATAATAAAACAAATGATTCAGTTCGGAGTTCTAATTTTACCAAAGAAATTGTCAGCCTAGACCTGTTCAATATGAGTTTCAACACCTTGCATGAGGTTGCGTCAAACTTCTCCAAACTACGGCACCATTTCAAGTTTAAGATAAAGGTACCAAGATAAATATAGCCCATAGGACTAATAAATAATTAAAGTTTCATTGTATATACTTCTGTAACTCGTCCATTCTCAAAAAACTCAAAATAATTCAATACTAATGTGTAATTAATTTTTAATTTTCTCCCACTACAAACAACCTCAAATTAAATTAAATAATTCGAAGTGGTCTGTATTCTGTCGAAACTGCCAGACGCGGATCGCGATTTCGATCTTTTTGGATCTCATCAGCGCGTCGCAGGCAGCTCCG
>NW_020442449.1:211474-219496 GCF_000699045.2 Agrilus planipennis | reverse complement strand
GCGCAATTAAAGTATTTCCTTAAATGAGGGGTTGTTATGTTGATTTTGATTTGATTATCAATAAGTGAAAATGTCAAAGACTGCAGAGCTATGTGATTTAAAGATAAAAAAATAAAACTGACTGATTATAATAACGTTTTCTTTATTTTTCTCTCAAAACATGATCTCTATAAGGAAGTTTCGGTTTCGGTTTCGGCCGAAACTGAGACCGTTGCCGAAATTCGGTTTCGGTTTCGGTCGTAAAAACCAGTTTCGGTCGTACACTGGAAAGTATCTACCATCCCATAAGAATATCCATTTGGTTTGGGTAATCAGAACGAGAAGAGACCACCAATTACAACGACCGAGTACTGTTCGTTTCAAGATGTTAGAGATATGCCCCTTCCCTTTATTAGGATGTGCCGTAGCATAATTCTAAATTCAATCATATTTGTCTGCGGAGCTCATTCCTCCACCGATCATCGAGCGAGAACTAGACAAAAGTGTACAGTACGATTTGCAAAATTATTTAAACTGCCTCGTTAAGCCTAGCCAAAAATAATAACAAGTGAATTAACTTAACGTTCTGCACACCTACAAAACTTTTGCTTTGTTTTCTATTGTTAATTTATATACATTTTTGTTTTAAGTAATTGTTAAACATTTTCATCTAGTACTGTACAGTTCTAGCCGATCTTCTAAGACCGCCCATCGAGAGCTCTACTCGTTCAGCTTGTTCCAACTATTTCCGTCTTGCTCACGCCTAGTGTGTATTCTTTCTATCTTCGCGCAGATTTCTTCAAGGTCACAATTCTAACAGATTGAAATAGACTGTATCAAGTCTTTCAAAGCAGCCCCAAGTTTCATCCCAAAGGAATATGTATAGGTATACTTCGAGCTGCGATAACCTGGAAAGACCGTAGTCAATAACCGAGTCTCAAATTTATTTAGGCCCAGCAAGCCACAACCCAGAGAAATAAAACGAATTTGTAAATATGAAGGACGAAATCTAGAACTAATTGCTGGTCAATTTCTGGTAACTGTTCAAGCATCGAAGACAGGGAAAAATAAGTATATAATGAGCTTCTTGAAATTGTTCAACAAGTTATCTAAGTTCGAGCAAAACGTGATGAGGGAAGCAATAAAACAAACAAATTACATGAAGAATTAATGTACTGCCAAATCATTTTTTCTGTCTTTTATAACAACACATACAGATCAAGAGGTTGGATGCCGCTTACAAAGGGGTAGTCATCTTTTAAAAAATGCGACGTAGAATACGAAATTTCGTACATTCAAAGGTCTTCTATACCATCTATTTACATAAATAATAGAGTAATATTAGTCTGATAGATGTTCAAAAGAGTTTAAGAGTTCGGTTAGTATAGGGCAATTTTCAAAAACAATTGAAATTTCTCGCCAAGGATTACTTGCTTGTGCACATTCTCTTTTAATGGGGTNGGGATAGACCCCATGGGTACCCCATAATGATGCCGGGTACAAATAAATTCAACCAAAGAATCGTATGGTCGAATTAGAATTTGCTGGTATATCAGATTTTGATTAATGATTACTTATTAGTATCATTTGGTCACCTTATACAGACTTTTAGAACGTAGACATAAATAGGCAGTTCATTAATTACGTAAGAGTACCGAGGGGGGAAGGGGCCTAAGAGGCTTACGGGGGTAAAACTCATTTCTATATATTTTGTAAATCGATATTCAATATTAGGAATCTAATTCGACTTTCTAATCCGGCGAGACTTGAACCTTGACAAAACTCTTGTACAAACTGGAGTGGGTGCGACTTGCGAGTTTCGATGATTTAGGGAGCCGGACCATAGGTTCAACCATAATGGGGGGAGAGGTTCTTAAAGAGAAACCAGACTAAGAGAAGTCCCTGAAAGAGGGCAGTAGCTCTTTCGGTACAGGCGGGTACTACCTCAAGAGATGTCATCATCAAACATACCTTAACCGTCGCGAATACTTTATTTAACCATCACGCTAGGAGGCGCTATACGTGGAAGATACAGGTAATTTAGGGAGATATCAGTTAGATTACATACTTGTTCGGTAAAGACTTAAAAATCAAGTGAAAGATTGTAGAAGTTATCCAGGAGTAGATATAGATAGCGATCATAACTTAGTACTTATGAAGACTTATCGATATTCAATATTAGGAATCTAATTCATTCCATTGTGGATTTAGAAGATTTTAATATTTAGATGAACTATATAGAATCTTACGTAAGAAAGGGGTTAGGGGTTCGAGAATTCTTATGTATCCTTACATGGGGTAAGGGAGGGTTGAAAGTTACCAGAACTGTCCTAACGTAGTTAATGAATGGGACCAAACCACTAACCGCAGTAGTTTTGCTGGGTACCTGGTTATCTATTACTTTGTAAAATCACTATCCAATGCATGTGTAGTAATAACCAAATACAAATGGTAACGGAACGTAGATTTTAGACAAAAGACTTCCGTACGTCCTCAACTACTACTCAATATGACAAACAGATGAAGCTGACCATAAGAAGAAACCTTTTTAGAACAAAATAGACTAGCCTCGATCCAAAAAATCAATTTCAATACCGAAAAGTAGTTTTTCACCATGTCAATTTAAGTTTATAAGCAAAATAATAACCCAGATTGTAATTATTCATTGGTAGAGAAGTAAATATTAGGAATTAATCATTACAGACAGTACAACTGTAGAGATAGATATAGAGTGGCAAAAGATTAGTATGCTTAGATTTGCAGATGATATAGCAGTATTAGCATCTAGCAAGGAGAAGTTAAAGATAGTTTTAAATAAAATGGAAGCGGTACAAACAGATCAGTAGCGTATGAAAATAAATAAAAGTAAAACAAAAATACTGGTATGCAAGGGAAGAAAAAGTAGGGAAAGAGCGAATATAAAGATAGGAGACGAAAAATTAGAAGAAGTGGCTGATTTTAGATATCTAGGAAGTCAGATAAGTCAGGACGGAAGGAGTAGTAGGGATATAAAGCAGAGGATAGCGCAGGGTCGTGTCGCCTTTAATAAAAAGAAGTCACTTCTATGCTCGCGAATGAATGTTTGGAGCACAGCGCTGTACAGGTGCGAAACATGGACAGTGGGCGCAGCGGAAAAGAAAAAGCTAGAAGCGTTCGAATTGTGGTGTTATAGGAGAATGAAGAGGATACCGTGGATAGAGGTTAGAAATGAAGAGGTATTAGAAAGAGTAAGAGAACAGAGGACTCTATGGAAATCAATAAGAAATAGGCGAAGTAGGTTATAAGGGCACTTTCTCAGGCATGAAGATCTAGTCAGAGACATATTAGAGACAGAAAGTTAGGAGGGGTAGGGGTAGACCTAGATTAGATTACTGTTCCCAAATGGTTAAGGATATGGGTTGTTCTAGCCTTAAGGAAATGCGAAGATTAGCTCAGAATAGGAAATAGTGGTGGTGCGTGTCCAACCAGTCTTAGGACTGACGACCTTATGATGATGATGAAATCAATTTTAGCGTAAATTTCACATTTTTACAGAATTTAATCGGAGTTTCTTTAATATTCCTCTAGCGACGTGCGTCAATGCTTACAAAGTCCAAATCTTTCCTGTAGGATTTCGTGATTCTTTTATAGAGAAAATTTACTTGTGACTCATAGTAAGACCCCGATCGACCATCAGATCCATCGCTTGACGATTTAATTTGTTCTAAGACAGATCCCATGCACACGATCTTAGTAGTTTTTCAATACTAAAACTGGGAAAATTCTGACTGCTTCAAAAGTCGTAACTATACTCATACTAATAGGAATAGAGGAAAATGAAATATTAGGGGAAGACCAAGTCGGATTTAAGGGATTGCGTGGGCCACTTTTAGTTTGAAGAACAATTGTAGAACGTTTGTTACATAGAATTCGTGAATTTAGAAAAGGTTTTGTCAATATTAAATGAGGAAAGAAACTGCAAATACTTAAAATTATAGATGCACCCTATAATATTACTCATGCTGCACTCTCTTAAACAATTTAATGATTTAAGGGTTGAATAAATAAAAACGCCTTTATTCATTTGTTTAATCAATTATTATAAATCACTATTAAATACGTTATTCCATTCTCAATTAAAAGTCCTATCATAGGAAACATCTTGTTAATCTAAAGTATTTTTTTTGTTTTGGTGTTTTACTTCATGAAAATCGAATTCCAACAAAACAAATCATTTTTTTATAGAAGAGTAGTAGTTCGAATGGGGGTAAACTTCATAAAACTTATAATTATTGTTACGATTTGATTGTTGTTTTTCTTGAGAATGTTCATGAACTTCTTCAACAACCTCGCGATTCGGAACCGTATGACTCTCGATTTGCTGAGTGGCAGCAGTTTTCGAGGTTGTTTCGAGTACTTCCCTTTTATGACTGTAAATTTTGAACGGTTTACCGTTCTCTTTCAGCATCTCGTACTTCCGCATCTTCTGAAGATCACTAACAATCTGCAGTCCAACCAGGTCGGGATAGACCCCATGTTGATGAATCGAATGCCAGCCTCTAGCTTTACCAATACCACCGCTGTGTTGCAATTCGGCAATGAGGTCTGCTTCGCTCTTTGGATTATGTCCGAAATGTGGAAGTTGTGTAAACGGGTTTTGTAGGTAAGCCTGTTGGAATGAATTCAAATTCTTCTTCACATTTTGCTGCTTTCTTGTCGGGGTTTTGTGGTGATGGGGTATGTGGAACCTGTGGTTGTGAGGCTGTAGCGCGTCTCTTTTTACGAGGTTTTGAACGAGATAATCTGAGACTTTATCTGGGACGAAGATTTTTTTTGGATTAGCTTCTACAATAGAAGAGTCCACATGGTCAGGTAAATGAACATGATAAATGCCATCTTTAGACAAATGCAATTCGTTTTGAAGGTGTCCATAGGAATTTCGATCGATTCTTCTGCGTAATTGCGTTTGATGTTCAGGCGAGAAGAGAGAAGGTCCCACAGGATTTTCTTCAGTGACTCCCGGATTCTCTTCTGGTTGTTTTGAAGACTCGATATTTTCCGTTGGGGCCTCGCTCTTCTCCAATCCTCCATTACTACTTCGTTTCTGCTTCACATTGTACTTTTTATCGAACCAATCCCTGATGGCGTTATCGTCTATTTTGTACATTCTTTGGTCGATTGTGAAGTCAGGGGATTCGAGACCTTCTTCCTTTTGGTTCTTCTCTTCGAAAATCTTGTGCAAATCTACATTCCTGGTATGGTTGCTTTTGTCCAATATTACGTATTGGACTTTGTATCTTCCATGAATTTTTTTCAATAAGTCTTCAGATATTTTCCTATTCCTTTCGTTGTCCTTAATTATAATAAACCTGTGGTCGTACTGAGCAAACGGATTACGAATCTGTTCTTCGTTTATTGATTTGTCGTAAATTGAAACAAATTCGCCATCATCTCCTTGACCAATCGGTTCTTCATCTACATCCATTTTATACTGGCCATAAATGGGCTTATTGTGTTTACCATCCCTGTATATCGATGATTTTGCAATGCCATCAAACATTAATGGATATTCAATTTCTTCATAATACGGTGGCTTTCCAACAGGTTTATACTTTGCTGGCTTATCTAATATATGCCAATTTATTTTAGAATTTTTTTGCAACTCAGGTGCATAATAATCCATTATCCGCATTCCACTGTTATCATACTCCTCTGTTTCAATGGGTGAACTTTCAAAACTGTATGTCCTCCTTGAATTATAACCTTTCTTACCTGGCCGTAGGTAATAAGCAACCTCTTCTAACGGACGCCTTTTGGTCTCATATCCTGTTTTTGGAATGCCAAAGTGGTAATTATTCCTCGGTTTGGCACTGTACGTATTCTTGACGACATATTTATCATCAATTTCTGGGATATTCATATAATGTCGACGATTATTTTTAACGGGGCGAAACTTTGTCCTGTACATTACATCGTCTGCTTTTGGCATGTCTTCCTGCAGCTCGTTTGGCTCAAACTTAGATAACTCGTCGTACCATTTCACAAAACCCAACAGATAGTTCTGTCTGTCTTCAGAGCTACAACAGTCACAAGGATTTGACCGCAATTCCTCGTCATAAGCAACCAGAAGGTTTAATAATTTGGTTTGAGAAACGCAAATCCAGGCATTGTTCCCCTCAACTTCGTTTTGTTCCTCCGAGTTTTCACTTGTATTGTCTGGATAAAATTGAGACTCAGTTGTTGACTGTGGTCTTTCGCTGCTCGATTTATATACAGATTCATCTGGATTGAAACTTGTACTGCTTTGATAGTCTTGATACTCGGGTGTAGTAATTGATGGTGTCTCCTCTTTCTCATAGTCAAAACTTTTTGGATATTCTTCTGTCATGGTACTTTTGCTAGCTTCATCCTCACTTGTTGAATGCGTCCCATAAGAAGGTGAACGCTGTCGTTCTTCAGTTTCTGCTTGGGTGTAAGTTGTTGGACTGCTGGTGTATTTGTTAGTCAATAAGTCATTTGAAATTGTGGAAGGTTTAGGTTTCTTGGTGGTAGAATAATCAAACAAGCCTTCATTATTGTTGCCTGTGGATATAAAAGTTGGTTGGGTTGATGATTGGACAAATTGAGTCGAGACTTTGGGATTATATCCGGTTGTAGTGTACATTTGGGTCTCATCAGTAGGTGACAATGTAGTGTTTACATCTCTCATTTTAGCCATTACACTACTGTTATAATTTTCAGGGGTGGTAGAAATAATATCAGATGTCTTGATATCGACATCTTCCGTGGAAAGCATCGGACTCGATCCAAACAACTGAATCGATGTTTTTAGTACTTTCANAATTTTACAATTTTCGTGCACAGTTCCTATGTAAATTTTTCCCTCATTCGAGTTATAAATTTTGACACCAGATGGTGTATGCCCATTTGACGGATCCCAATACCACAATATAAATTAAAATTTTAGCAGACGCAGGTTTCTTTCTCATTGGGTCGTAATAGCTACCTTTTTCACTTCGTCTACTAGCCGCTAGATCGTATTACTGCCGCAACTTATTAAATTTTTTGAATAACGATTAAGTATAAATAGGTATAAATATTCAGTCGTCTAAAATGCTCCAATTTTTGCAAATTACATTAATACTATATTCCCAAATAGCATTCATCTTACCAAAACACACGAAAAGCAATTATGTGCCTGTTATAGATTCCTTTCTTGATTGTTCGTAACGAGCGTGAATGTTACTACGTCTTCTGACCGCTAGATGCACCGATTTTCACAAAATAATCAAAAACATTACTAATACTAACTTTACCTATGGTTCTCCAGCTTCTCCACACGATGTTGGAATTCTGTTTGATATTTGGAGACTTTTGTACCATTTGCCATCCATTTTCCACTTTCAGTTTGACAGGAATTTCATGTTTACTTAATAAAAGCTTCAACAGACAATCGTGCACATTGTCACTGTCACATGAAAATGATTTGGAACAGGCGTACGGAAGCAACAGGCAGAAAACTGCAACAACGTAATAATTACTGGCGAATGATAACGCTTGTTGCAATTTAATCTTCACCTAGGCCAAAATAATGGAACGCCGCTAAGACCATGACTGCTCTTCGGTCCGGTGAAATTTGAAAATGACTCTTAACGCCCGGCTATTTATCCTTTCATTTTTTTTTTATTTAATTGCTTTTTTCTAATAATTTTCTTGATAACGCATGGCTTATAATTGAAGTGCGCTTTTAATTAAATTTCCTACGTGAAACAATTTTAAATTGACTTAAATCACAATTAAGTGTCCAAGTATCATTCTAAATAAATGATCGCGTTCCTTTATGATCCTAATAATATATTTTCTTAATCGCTGCTCCAAACAATGATTAATTATTTAACTGTATTTATTAAAGTTAGTATGCCGCAACAAAATAGAAATCGAGAGGAATACGGCCATAAAATATAGAATTAATTAAATAACAATAGTTTCTCACTGAAGAATTAATGTATTGCTAAATCATTTTTCGTCATTAAAAAAACACATGCAGTAACAAATACCTACGTC
>NW_020442449.1:194772-206864 GCF_000699045.2 Agrilus planipennis | reverse complement strand
TTCTGCTTGTTTCCCCTGTCGCGTATGGCGTTGATTCCCTTCTGCTTGTTTCCCCTGTCGCGTATGGCGTTGATTCCCTTCTACTTGTTTCCCCTGACGCGTATGGCGTTGATTCCCTTCTACTTGTTTCCCCTGTCACGTATGGCGTTGATTTCGTTCTGCTTGTTTCCCCTGTCGCGTATGGCGTTGATTTCGTTCTGCTTGTTTCCCCTGTCGCGTCTGGCGTTGATTTCGTTCTGCTTGTTTCCCCTGTCGCGTATCGATCAGGAGTGGTATTGAAAGATTCAGTAACAGTAGAATATATGTCATCTATTTCTGATGACAGAGATACTGGTTGTGTGTAATGGGGCGTTGTGTAAGAAAGTGTAGATGCACTTGAGATAGTTTCATTTTCAGGCACGTAACTTGGTTCACCTTCACTATTTCTACTAATAGGTTCTACACTGCTTTCGGTTTCCGATGTTACATCTGTGCAATTACCTAAAAGAGAAAGAAGGCACAAGTCATAAATTATTAAGGAACAAAAATTAATTGACGCAATTCGATGTGTTAAAACTGACTGAAAATTCAATAACAGAAGGAACTAGGCGTGCTTCTAACGCTGCAAGTAGACGTAGGCGATCGACGCCTTATAACCTAACCTAACCTAATTTAACAACTGCTGCGCCTACTTCTACTTGCAGCAGCGCAAGTAATTAGCCGGTCGTTACAACTTTAATTAATAATTGCTCGGTTATTAGGCATGATATTAGAAAATAGTAAAGGAAAAAAATTATTAGAATTTCACAAAGAATTGAATAGTGTACTTTTCTGATAACATCTTATGTATTTTTCAACATATTATGTGTATATTTGCATACGTATATGTAGACAACTAAAAAGATATTTTCGATGTGTTATTTTACTTAAAGATAATTATTATATTGTAACGTGTATAGGATTCGTACACAATGAATATTCGTTAAGTTCGATTATCGAAAATAATTAACTTAAATTACACGCCTTTTGAAAGGATTTAATAGCTTTCATCAACAATTAAAACGTTGCATATAAAAATTTACTTAATAATATTCGTTTTATGACAAAAATCGCGCAATTTATATTCAGTGTATTCGTAAATAACTAAAAATAACTTTATGTGTTTTGTTTCATTAATGAAAATAGTAGTTAATTTCTTACTAAGAGACAATAATTTGCACAGAAGTTTAGAACATTGAGGCTCTCCATCCTGTCCAGCTTGTAATGAAGTGTCTAAAAAAAAACGATTAAACTTTTCGCAAAAAAAAAACATAAGCACTGTTACCTACCATTATTAATTGTTGAGCACAGGTCTACGCACCGACCACCCCCTGTGTCAGTTCTGTTTTCTAAAAAAAAAAAGATTAATACTCTTTCACGAGTTGACATGATTTAATTATTAATAGTGGTTAATATGAAGTACTATGTGAAAATTAATTTTCAATTTTCCGTCCACTACAAACTACCTCGAGTTAATGAGGGAAAACTTTTGTCGCTGTTGCCACACCCCCGCCGGGAATCGAACCTGGTACTGAGGTCGTTTGTAGTGGATGGAAAATTAAAAATTAATTTGATATTTTTACGCGTTCTGTCAAGTTTCAACTTCTTCAAGAGTGATTCACGACAAACGCACCTTTCAAGAAATAAAATGCGTGAAGAAATAATCAATCGTAAACAAAAGCGTGTCCGAACGTGGAAAATTAGTTTCAAAATATTTTCGGCACGCTTAATCAGCCGGATACCATCATCCTACGGTCTTTTGTATATGCCTCTAACATATGTACGTATTACATTTTCGATTGATTCGCTTTCGCGTGTTTATAAACGCTTAAGAAATATTTACTAAATATCGATCGCATCAAAATTTTTCACGGTTTACATTACATTAAGTAATTAGGTCCATTTAATCGTATGTACAGTAGGGACCATAAGAATTTAAACCCATTTTTCATCAAATATTTCCACGCATACGTGCGGTAACTCAAAATTTCCAATGAATTTATCAGATTACAGAAAAATAAATAAATTACAGAAGACACAACAAAATGATTTCAAACGCCTTCATATTTCAGCAGATACAATTAAAAATACTTGATAATAATAATAAATAGCGTTTTAATTCTTTTTTTCTTTTTCCCTTTGTTAATCCGATTTCAATAACCCAGTACTTAACGAATTGAACGAACAATAATTGCTACTAATTATTTGCTGCAAGTTGAGGACACTACGGTGGGACCGTTGAGCGATTTTTTAATTTAAACTTACAGTAAAAAAAGACGTTACAATTGGCGCATTTTTTCATCTTTTAATTGATACTATTTATCTTATCAGAAGCCGTAATGTAATCGCAAAAAATTATTATGATTTTTCTAAAAAAATTGTTAGGTACTTATGCGCGAAAATTAAAAAAAAAAAAAATTTCTACATTTACCAACAGTGGTCCAATTCTTCCATTGCAAGTTAACGTCATTTTTATCGGAGGGATTTCCCTTAATGACCCACTGCCAGCCCTTTTCCGTTTTTAATCGACCTTCGGCACCTTTATTAGCCCTTAGGTACTTCACTAAACAATACACTACGTTTTTTTCGTCACAATTAAACGGTTCTGTTGTAGTGGCAAATTGAAATAAAAAGACAACTACAATACAAAATTATTTAGTTAATGTTGGTGAGATATTCGACGTCATGTGTCCTCACCTGCGCCGAAAAAATAAATTTGTAATCTCGCAGCCGATACCATCTTTCAATCCAATCATTTACAAAAATAAAAGAAAATACTGTTGCTTTCAATCTTTTATTTATTGTTTGTTACTTTAATTACACAAATGGCTGTTAAAAAGTGCAGCAGCGTGATGCGAATGTTAACCGACCACGGAGTACACGATAGGATACAGTGTAATCGTAATTCTATTACCAATTAATGCTTCGACATTGTTCGATCATTTAAAATTCCCACACAGTTGACAACGGTCTCTACTAATTTATTGGCTCGTTCTATTGTTCACCATAGTTCTGCCAAATGCTAAATCGTAACACTTTCTAACGTTTTTTTTATATAGTGTATTGTTTTCCCATTCAGACCCACACCATCAAAAAAAAAAAAAAGAAAAAAAGAACGGCAACATCTTCTAACCTTCTTCTTTAAAAAAAATCACAACAGACTATTAAACAGAATTATACTGTGTGACATAAAATTATCCAGGGCAAACAAAACAACCACTAAAAACGACAATCAATGAGCATGTATAAATAGAAACAATTGCATACAATCAAAAGTCCTCACGTACTCTTTTATTACAATTATTATTATTAAGTAAAAAGCAGTTATAAATTACGAGATAGATTTACAATTAAAAAATCTTGACATCCAAGAAACGGAAAGAATGAACGAAACATGTTTTGGAGAATGGAAAGAAGTAAATGCTTACTGACTACGTTCGTGTGACGTCATGCGCGTAAGTTATGCGCAGAGAGCTTTTACCTCATGGCCGCTATCATTAACAATGTTTTCTAGCTATTTTTGGTGTCAATGAAAGTAAATAATTGAAGCGATTCGTAAATTATCCTTTTTTGTAGAAAACCAAGAAATAAGAGCCTTCTATTTTCTAAAAAGTTTAAAAAAATATAAAGTGCTGCGTACGTGAAATCGATAATGATACGAATTAGAAAATTAATGCGGCAATTGTAAATATAATTAGTAGTCTTCATTCTCGTCAATATTGGTTACTTTTATTGAGTTATAAAATTTAAATAATTGACGCAAACTAATTAGTTTTTTAATTAGGTTGGCCTTTCAAAACTTAATTTTATGCACAAACACAATAACCAAAATGTACTTTTTATTGTAGATTTTAATTGTTACTATTGCGCTATTCTCTCTTTCATTTTTACGCCAACGAGCGTTTTGCTATATTTTTTTTTATTTTGCTTTTTTTTTGGTGTAAACTCAAACACAATAAGAACTAAAGGTCAAATTTTGCCTGCATATCGGTCTTTTGTTACCCACCCGCACGGATTTAACACACCACATCTGTTATTAACCTTGTATATCTCTCAAACTCAAAGTTGAAATCGAAATTTGCGACTGACTAGCCATATCATTATAGATCAAAGAAAATCTCGTAATAAATGCGTTCATTATCGAATTGCATGTGTAACAGGTTAAACGACGCCCAAATGATCCTTAAATTCTAACAATTGAAAACACAAGAAAAGTCCCATTGTTAATTAAAAATTAAAAAAAAGACGTAGGCCATTTTGGGACACGCATCAAGAAAAATTTAATAAATGATTAACTATTACTTTTATGCATGTACGGTTGCCATTATTTGTTTGTGCATAATCAACAATCAATTCTCTTTATTTCATGCTACATTTAACAATAATTTATTAAGGCATTCTTAATAATTTATCTACATTCTGATTGGCCAACTAGTTGCAATGTTTTTGCTAATGATACCACTCATTAGTATATTACTAACTCTATTAAATAACAGGCGTTTCTTAATAGGTGGTGTGACGACGCCAATCTAATACAATAATACAATTAATGTTAATATTAAAAAAAAATACACATGAAAATACGTATATACCGTTTGATACTTTGCTAGCTCTGCAATACCTTTTCCTCTTCGTTTCAATTCAGTACCTTTATTTATTAGCCATTGAATATCAAAACGTTATCACTTTGTTGCAAGACGAACCCTAGACGTGACTTGTGTTTCATCTGTTACAAGTAACTCGTCTACTTCAGCTTGCAGCAAACAAAACGCGTCTAGATTGATATTGATATCATCATCATAAGGTCGTCAATCCTATCCTGAGCTAAACTTCGCATTTTCCTAAAACTAGAACAGTCCAAATCCTTAACTATTTGCGAACAGTAATCTAATCTAGGTCTCCTCTTAACTCCTGTTCCTGTCTCTAACATGTCTCTGACTAGACCTTCATGACTGAGAAGGTGTCCCACCAACGTATCTCGCCTATTTTTTATTGACTTCCATAGAGTCCTCTGTTCTCCTATTCTTTCTAATACCTCTTCATTTCTAACCTTTTCTACCCACGTTATCCTCATCATCCGCCTATAACACCACATTTCGAACACTTCTAACCTTTTCTTTTCCGCCGCGCCCACTGTCCATGTTTTGCACCCGTACAACGCCGCACTCCAAACATACACCTTTAACAATCTTTTTCGAATTTCTAAATTAGAAGTGACTTCTTTTTATTAAAGGCGACACGACTCTGCGCTATCTTCTGCTTTATATCCCTACTACTCCTTCCATCCTGACTTATCTGACTTCCTAGATATTTAAAATCAGCCACTTCTTCTAACTTTTCGTCTCCTATCTTTATATTCGCTCTTTCCCTACTTTTTCTTCCCTTGCACACCAGTATTTTTGTTTTACTTTTATTTATTTTCATATAGTACTGATCTGTCAGTAGGTACCGCTTCCATTTTATTTAAAACTATCTCTGGGTCCTCCTTGGTAGATCTGCCTTTTGCTCATTTTCTATCAAAATGTTCCCTGCCTCGCTTCTTATATTATTACCACTGTATCCTACATCTTTAAAATTCCTTTTGACTGTATTATTGATATTGATATATTAATATTTATTTGAGTGCATATTCGATTTTTTAATCAGTACTTTTAATACCAAATTATAAACAATCGAATATGATAGCGTTGCCTTTTTATTGCAAGATGAATTCTAGACATGGCTTGCGTTAGTTAACATTGAATCAAAAAACTATTAATGCAAAGAAGAAGACGTAGGATTTTATAAAGAATCAAGTTAGGTACCCAAATTTTCAATGAATATAACACGGGATGCAATTGTTTAATTTTTTGTAGTGTGTTTCTTTAATTTTTAGACAACCCATGGGATTGCTCGATGGATTTAGAATGGGTTCTAGCACTAAACTCGTCTTCGGTAAAAGACTTGAACGAACTGACTTGCCGTGGAGAAAATTACCCTGGAAAACCATTGACTGCCATAGCAACGTTTCAGCATGTAATGTATTGTAAAATTTAATAGTTAAGACATAAAATTTTTGATATAAACCCATCATGTTTTTCTGTGTTAATTTTTATTGAAATAATGAGAATAGAAAATACTACAAATGGCGCGGTAAACGCCATCTGTAGCACGATGCTACATTTTAGGATTACGTATGCTCCAACAAGGTCCACTTGTGTGGATATCTACTTGCTAAAAACGAATCCCGGCGTAGCATCCGAGTCTGGCAGTTTCGACAGAATACAGACCACTTCGAATTATTTTATTCGATTAAGCTAACGTGCCTATCACGTTGAGGTTAACTACCCCGGGATTCGTTTTCAGCAAGTAGATATCCACACAAGTGGACCTTGTTGGAGCATACGTAATCCTAAAATGTAGCATCGTGCTACAGATGGCGTTTACCGCGCCATTTGTGGTATTTTCTACAACGCACTGTTAAGACAGCAGGTAAAGGTTGGTCTGTGTTCTGTCGGAGCTGTCTGCAACGCGCTGATGAGATCCAAAAAGATCGAAATCGCGATCCGCGTCTGGCAGTTTCGACAGAACACAGACCACTTCTAATTATTTTATAATGAGAATATTTTTCACTTTAGGTACTTTGTACATAATTGAATTAAGATTCAATTTTTTAGGATCTACAAGAGCAATGTCCAGACAAATGCGACTGTTCGTTACCGAACGTGGTTCAAGACCCAGGGACAAGATTGCTACAGCCCATTGTGGCACTAGACTGTTCTGAAGTTGAGTTGTCCGCTTTCCCCGAAAATTTACCGAATTATACCACCATTCTCCGATTAGAAGGGAACGAAATCGAAGATCTGGCTCCCTTGAAGAAGAATCTAGCGTACAAAACGGTCCAAGACCTTTATTTGGACAACAACAGAATTAAAAGCATCAGTATTTTGGAAGGAACTTATTGGCTATCGCATTTTCGTGTCCTATCACTTATTGGGAACAAATTAACCCAGGTATGGATCATTTGGAAGACTGTCTGTCCAAAAATTTGCATTTTATTTGTTTATTTATTTATTGCAACAAATCTCAGTGTTATAACTCTAAGCTTTATTTCTCCAGCTGCCAACTTATGCGTTAGAAAATGCGCTGGAGCAAAATCCGAATATGCCCAACGCGGTGAGAATTTATTTCGGGGATAACCCGTGGAGATGCGACTGCGCGTTTGTACCAGGATTCCAAGTAAGGCCTTTAAAACTCTGTTAATTGTGTAAGAAATAATTTTTTGCAAATTTCTACAGGACATGCTTAGAAAATACGAACACATAATTCAAGACATTGAAGAGGTCCAATGTTCTTACGTTGAAGGGGACGAAAACTCATTAAACCCCGTATGTAATTTTACCCCTCGATATACTTTGCAAAATTCTACGATCGATGTTCTTTTCTTTACCGATTCTTGAACCGATGTCTAATAATCGAGTAAACAATAATCAAAATTTTAAATAAACTATCCATCAGAGCAAGCGTTCATTGCTGCTTATGCGCAAATTGGAGTAGGCCCTTATGTTTCAGTTGTTAGAAGTGATTCGCTTATTTTTCGTTACAACAGTAAAATTGCATTTATAGGCGCAACATGCATTTCATTTGTTAAGAGGTGATTCATTTGCATCTTCGTTGCAACAGTGAAACTACATTCGTAGGCGTGGCTTGTTCCTCAGTTGTTAAAACTTTGCAACAAAAGAACTGCATTCGCAACCATGACATATGATTCAATAGGGTCGAAGTGATTCGCTTATTTTTCCTTGAAACAATGAAAGTTCATTTGTAGGCGTAAGTCTTTGCAACGATGAGACTGCGCTTATTTGCGTGGCTTCTATTTCAATTGTTAGAAGTGATTCGTTATTTTTCCTTTCAACAATGAAACTGTATTGATTGGCGTAGCTTATATTTCATTCGTATGAGGTGATTCGTATACTTTTCTTGCAACACTGAAACTTCATTTATTGACGTAAGTCTTTGCAACGATGAAACTGCGCTTATTTGCATGGCTTCTATTTCAATTGTTAGAAGTGATTCGTTTATTTTTCCTTGCAACAATGAAACTGTACCGATAGGCGCAGCTTTTGTTGCATTTATATGAGGTGATTCGTATACTTTTCTTGCAACACTGAAACTTCATTTGTTGACGTAAGTCTTTGCAACGATGAGACTGCACTTATTTGTGTGGCTTGTGTTTCATTTGTTAGAAGTGATTCATTTATTTTTCCTTTCAACAATGAAACTGTATTGATGGGCGTAGCTTATATTTCATTCGTATGAGGTGATTCGTATACTTTTCTTGCAACGCTGAAACTTCATTTATTGACGTAAGTCTTGGCAACGATGAGACTGCACTTATTTGCGTGGCTTCTATTTCAATTGTTAGAAGTCATTCGTTTATTTTTCCTTGCAACAATGAAACTGTATCGATAGGCGCAGCTTATGTTGCATTTATATGAGGTGATTCGTATACTTTTCTAGCAACACTGAAACTTCGTAGACGTAGTTTATTTTTCTTTGCAACGAGGAGACTGCGCTTATTTGCGTGGCTTGTGTTTCAACTGTTAGAAGTGATTCGCTTATTTTTTCTTGCAACAGTGAAAATTCATTTGTAGACGTAGCCTATGTTTCTTTGCAACAATTAAAGTGCTATACGATTGGTCAACTTTTAATAAATAACAACGGATTGGGAAATTGTAGAAAAGGAAAATCCCTAGAATTTTGCAAAGAATCCAGTAAAAAGATTTTTTCTCATTTTTCTCTGTTGCTTCGTTGAAGGTTTTAGNGAAAGAGGGGAAATTATGAATAATTTCCTTCGCTTTCTCAAAACCCCAGATATCACTTTACGACACCCTTCTTCCCTTTAGTAACACACAAATTTCATGCATCCAGATTGTAAAACTGATTAAAAATAAAACGAAATTGTGAATTATTTCCTTCGATTTTTGAAAGACACATTTTCGTCAAAACGCATGTCACTTTACGACACCCTGTCGCCTTTTCATAGCACACATATTTAAATTGACTTAGCCACTGTAAATAGCAATACTCCATAAGGGCTTTGGACCTTTTGAACGCCACCTTAGCAAGTTTAATTGTTCTTATACTGGGCAAACTTGCTTACGATTATTACAATTTTAAAAAAACCGGAAGACTGCCCTGGATAGTAACCAAAATGCCTTAATTAAATATAATTACGCATTTATTACCGAACAACTTCATACAATTTTGAGCTGCATCTACGGGCATACAGGTACATTTTATTCTTTGTTTATTTTAAGAAAAAATCTCGTATAGAATAAAAACAATCAAATTTATTACATCATAAACAATTGTTTGTATTGTTATTGCTTCGTAAATTTGATGTGTTGATAAAAAATAAAAATAAGTAAAGAAATTAAATCCAATAAGAGAATTAAGAAACAAGAATAAATAATAAAAAAATATTTATCGCCTTACCTTTGGTGTCAAAGATACAGTGGCTGGCCTGGGACATTCAGGGCCGGATGCATAAGTATTTTTTGGGACCCCCTTTCAAATAAAAATAAAAAACAAACGTCAAAAGGCATGTCATCTAACGACACCCTACTGTCCTTTTATAACACACAAATTGAAATTCGCATGAATCACTGCAAAAGGTGAAATTTGACGCGTCCAAATCCACATTTGAAAACTGCTTAAAAAGGAGCGGAAGTTTTGAATCATTTCCTTTAACTTCTCAAAAATGCATTTCCGTCGAAACACATGTCACTTTACAACACCCAGTCATCCTTTGATAACACACAAATTTAAATTGATTTGAGCCACTGTAGGGAGCAAAACTTTGCGCTTTTAAATTGACTCAAAGGGAGTGAAAATTTATGAATTACTTGTTTCGATTTTGTGATCATTTCTTTTGATTTTACAAGGACACATTTCCGTCAAAACGCTTGTCATCTTACGACACCCTTTTATAACACACAATGTTAAATTAACTTAAGCCACTGTAAAAAGTAAAACTTCGCGCTTTCAAATTTGATGATTGTTTAAGAAAGAGGGGAAATTATGAATAATTTCCTTCGCTTTCTCAAAACCCCAGATATCACTTTACGACACCCTTCTTCCCTTTAGTAACACACAAATTTCATGCATCCAGATTGTAAAACTGATTAAAAATAAAACGAAATTGTGAATTATTTCCTTCGATTTTGGAAAGACACATTTTCGTCAAAACACATGTCACTTTACGACACCCTGTCGCCTTTTCATAGCACACATATTTAAATTGACTTAGTCACACTGTAAATGGCGAAATTTCTCGCGTTCAAATCCGAAGATTGCTTAAGAAAGAGGGAAATTATGAACTATTTCCTTTAATTACTCAAAAACCCAAAGCACATGTCACCTTACGACACCCTACCTCATTTCAATAACACACAGATTTCGCCAATCGACATTTTAAAATTGATTAAATATAAGCCGAAATTATGAATCATTTTCCTCGATTTTGCAGACACATTTCCTTCAAAACGCTTGTCACCTTACGACACTCTTTTATAACACACAAAGTTAAATTGACTTAGGCCACTGTAAAGAGTAAAACTTCTCGCTTTCAAATTTAGAAATTGTTTAAGAAAGTGGGGAAATTATGAATCATTTTCTTCGCTTTCTCAAAATCCCATTCCTGTCGAAACAGGTACCATCTTACGACACCCTGCTTCCCTATAGTAACACACAAATTTCATGCATCCAGATTTTCAAACTGATTAAAAATAAACCGAAATTGTGAATTATTTCCTTCGATTTTTGAAAGACACATTTTCGTCAAAACGCCTGTCACTTTACGACACCCTGTCGCCTTTTCATAGCACATATATTTAAATTGACTTGGTCACACTGTAAATAGCGAAATTTCGCGCGTTCAATCAGAAGAAAGAGTGAAATTATGAACTATTTCCTTTAATTACTCAAAAACCCAAAACACATGTCACCTTACGACACCCCACCTCATTTCAATAACACACAAATTTCGCGCATCGACATTTTAAAACTGACTAAAAATAACCCGAAATTATAAATCATTTCCCTCAATTTTGCAAAGACACATGTCATCTTACGACACCTTCTCACCTTTTTATAGCACACAAATTTAAATTGACTTAACCACTGTAAATAGCGAAATTTTGTCGTCCAAATCTCGAAATTGGTTAAAAAGAAGAGGAAATTATGAACCATTTCCTTTGATTTCTCAAAAACCCATTTTCGTTGAAGCACATGTCATCTTACGACACCCTATCTCCTTTCAATAACACACAAATTTCGCGCATCGACATTATGAAACTGATTAAATATAAGCCGAAATTATGAATCATTTCCCTCGATTTTACAAAAACACATTTTCGTTAAAACACATGTCATCTTACGACACCTTGTCCCCTTTTTATAGCACACAAATTTAAATTGACTTAGTCACTGTAAATAGCGAAATTTTGTCGTCCAAATCTGGAAATTGGTTAATAGGGAAGGGAAATTTAGAACCATTTCCTTTGATTTCTGAAAAGCCCATTTTCGTTGAAGCACATGTCATCTTACGACACCCTATCTCCCTTCAATAACACACAAATTTCGCGCATCGACATTTTAAAACTGATTAAATATAAGCCGAAATTATGAATCGTTTCCCTCGATTTTACAAAAACACATTTTCGTCAAAACACATGTCATCTTACGACACCTTGTCACCTTTTTATAGCACACAAATTTAAATTGACTTAGCCACTGTAAATAGCGAAATTTTGCGCGTCCAAATCTAGAAATTGGTTAAAAATCAGGGGAAATTATGAACCATTTCGTTTGATTTCTGAAAACCCCATTTTCCTCGAAACACATGTCACCTTACGACACGCTGCCTCTATTTTATAGCACACACTTTTAAACTTACTTGAACCACTATAAAGACTGAAGTTTCTGTCGCGCTCTAATATCACACAAATTTAAATTGGAATATGGGGCCATTTTGGGGCTCCATGAGTCAAAGGCCCAATGGAAATGGATGCTAAAAGTACCTAAGTATATAT
>NW_020442449.1:192863-194734 GCF_000699045.2 Agrilus planipennis | reverse complement strand
AGCAGAAGAATATATATATAATAAACGCCAATGATTGCGAGTGTAAATCGTAAGTATTATTAACAACAAACAGCACACACATTAATAAATTATTCTGATATATTTACAGAACTATATAAATATATAAATAAATAAACAGATGTTCCCATTTCATACAGCATCTATAAATAAATAATTGTACTGTCTTTTTGACCTATTCATCAAGGGTTTTTGTAAGGTCAAATATTTAAAATTTGTTTATTTGAGTATGAGTAGCGATTAAATACAATTTTAAATAGAATTAAGTCTGTTGGGTAACGTGGGGTAAAACAGCGTAGGTCTTCCTTTATAAATTTTTTTACCCTTTTCCTTTTCGATCGACGGTTTCTCTTTCTTCTCTTCCAACGTATTACTTTCCTCGGCGTGCAACTTGAACCGATGAATTTTGGTCATATTTTTCTTAACTGCTTCTATGTGCTCTTTGATTTTTGCATTTTCGTTTTTTACCTCTTCCACTTTGAGTTTCATCTCCTCATTTTCCTTCATTGTCCTCTCCATGTCGCACAATAACTTTGACTTCAGCAATAATCCCGAATTTTCTAGTAACTGATTGGTTTTCTTACGAATTCGATCGCGTTCAACCTTAAAATAATTCAGACGCTCCCTTTCCTAAAACATTTTATCATTTCAACGCATTTTCTGAATAATTTTGAGATTTCTTTCGGGCACTAATTCTATCGAAAAAAAATCGTAAGAAAATAGAAAAGAAATATTTTTTGGGATGCATTTTGACAACTTTCCGACAACGAAATTGTATAAAATAGAAACAAACAAATCATTAGAGTACTCCATTTAATATGATACCAACATGATAAGGTAAAAGTAGTTTTTAGATGCATATTTGAACCATAGAGAGCCATGACATGAAAAATACTCTGCCTTTACTTAATATTTTCGTTTATAAAACAGATTTCCGATGTGCTGTTCTATTGTAATTCTATTATTTCTGTAATTTTTGCAACTTGAGCTAATTTACCCAGCCTTACCCTGCTGTTTCTGAAGTCTTCGAAAGATATGCTTTCATTTGATATCCCGCACGACCAGGTACAGAAGTTTGTTAACCCTCAAAGATATGTACCTACCCCAACCCAACCTAACCCATTGATGTTTACAGATACTTACTTCTATGAACTCCATTTGAAGTTCTCCCAACAGTAGGTTTTTGTCATCGAGTTCGATTTGCAATTCAGCCAATTTTTCTCGCATGTGTGCCAAACATTGGAGCGCTTTGGTGCCTTTCTTCCTCAAATTGCCAAGTTCGTCATCACGCTCTTCGATTTTGTCTATGTGCATTTGATTTTCGATCTTCAGCTGTTCAAAATCGATTAGATGAAGTCCTTCACCGATTCGATCCATGTCTTCGAGCGTCTGATGTTTATGCTTCACAGCCTCCCGGGCTTTTATATAGGCCAATCTTCGATCAGCTACCTCTTTCCATTTTTTGTACTGTCTCAGCAAGTATTTTTCGACAACCTACAGAATAAATTGTAGTCTGGTTACATTTAAGGATGTTTGGGAGGTATGTCAAAATGCTACGAGACTAATAAAAATTTGGAAGAATGTTCCTCATTCAATTCTAAAACTCCTGTAAAAATTACAAATCGATTCACTAGACCGTTAAAAAGTTATTGAAATTTTATAAAGTCGTAATTTTACGCGTCATTTTATGGAGATTCGTTAACCGAACAAATTAAATTTATTTTTATTAACAGAAAAAAAGCTACCAGAAATTTCAAACTTTTATAATAAGTAACTTGAACTCTGGAGAATCACTTTAGCGTAAGGTTATTCAAATTCACTAAATGGTTATCGAGGAAAAAATGAAAAATTAG
>NW_020442449.1:191086-191776 GCF_000699045.2 Agrilus planipennis | reverse complement strand
CCTTTACTTTTTATGAGAAATAATGGCTTATTTACGAAGCGATTTTAAGCAATACAGCATTAATCCTTATCCAATTAAGTACTTTTAAATACATTGTGCATTTAATATTAATCAATATGGCCCTTTACAGCATGTAATTTAAATGAATATTTTCGAAGATATTACAGACTTAAAATGCAGGGACATAGCGGTTGCGGCAGTACCGGCCGGTTTGTATTGTCCAATGACAAAAAAGCTGTGAATGTTGTATATAAAGACATTCTATAGTATATTCACTATCAGCATTGCACCCGTGCGAAGCACAGTGTACAAATAATACCTTTAAACCAATTCCTTAACCCCTATCCCGTTATGTTTGTGTGTTTGAACAAGTTTCACTTCAGTAGCGTTGTATAATTACACCTCGTATTTTTTATTACCTACATTACCTACATTACAGTAAAACTAAAATACTGATATGCAAGGGAAGAAAAAGTGGGGAAAGAGCGAATATAAAGATAGGAGACGAAAAATTAGATGAAGTGGCTGATTTTAGATACCTAGGAAGTCAGATAAGTCAGGATGGAAGGAGTAGTAGGGATATAAAGCAGAGGATAGCGCAGGGTCGTGTCGCCTTTAATAAAAAGAAGTCACTTCTATGCTCGCGAACGGTTAATTTAGAAATTCGAAAAAGGTTGTTAAAGGTGTATG
>NW_020442449.1:185356-186478 GCF_000699045.2 Agrilus planipennis | reverse complement strand
AAAATTTTCCATATTATTCGTTATTTCTTATTTTATTCAGTTTTCAGTCAAATTCCAAATTTTCTCTCAAACCGTATACTTTTTTTTAGTATAGATAGTATTTATTTACCTCATGATATGCTTCAAAACCTAATTAATCACGAATTTCTAATTTTATGTACTCTTGTCTCCGATTGTACCTCCCGAATATCCTTAAAAAATAAGTAAGTATGTACGTTTTTGGATTACCTTTTGTGGAATTTCTTTTCCAGTTCTTAAAGTAATCAGACCCGATCCTGTAATCTTCTCGGTTTCTTGGAGTTGATTGAATGATTTATTCATCTCTTCCACGTTTTCTTCAAGTTCACTTGTTAAACTCCCGATTTCTATATTTATCGCATTTCTGGAGTACTCCTCGAAACTTTTGAAATATGCAAGTGAGTCCAACTTCTTCAAATATCTACGTTCGTTTTCCACTTGATTATCTGTTTCTTTTAAAACATAATCCATCTAAAAAGTAATCAAATCCTATTAGATGATCTGGATCTTCGTATTTTTTATCAATTACTGAAAACAATTCTATTTATGAAGTGAAACTACTTTACGCACGGTAAAGGCGAGTTGCTATGTAACGAAATCATGCAACGCATTTCCCCCGCTGTCTGTCCCTATGTATGCTTACATCTTTAAAACTACGTAGCGGATTTTAATGCGGTTCTTTTAAATAGATAGAGTAATTCAAGAGGAAGGTTTATATGTATAATACATGCATAATATAGTAGAGAAACACTGATAATTTTAGAGGCTTGTAATGTGATGTCGTAAATAAACACATATTTTTGTGTTTACATTGCAAACGCTGGCTGAACCCTACGAGATAGATCAAAATAATATACTACAATATTGTACACTTTAAAAAGGTCTACAAAAAAGTCCGGGATGGTATATGTCTATCTCTTAGGGATAACCCACAATAACCATTTTTTATCCTTTACTTTTTACGAGAAATAATGGCTTATTTACGAAGCGATTTTAAGCAATACAGCATTAATCCTTATCCAATTAAGTACTTTTAAATACATTGTGCATTTAATATAGATCAATATGGCTCTTTACAGCATGTAATTTAAATGAATATTTTCG
>NW_020442449.1:182920-184472 GCF_000699045.2 Agrilus planipennis | reverse complement strand
ATTACTGTTCGCAAATAGTTAAGGATGTGGGATGTTCTAGTTTTAGGGAAATGCGAAGTTTAGCTCAGGATAGGAAAGAGTGGAGGTACGTGTCCAACCAGTCTTAGGACTGATGACCTTATGATGATAGTGATGACATTACCTACCTTTTTCTTCCTGTAATGTTCAGCCATGCGTTTCTGCAAAAACTTGTTTTTTTTCTTGACAATCGTATACTCGTTCTGCAACTTGCGCGCCTCCTCGATGTATCCTTCTCTATCAAAAATTTCTTCTTCCTCCTCCTCTTCCTCTTCCATGGCCTGTTCCTCCTCTTCGGACTCAATTTCTTCCACGACACGTTTCTTTTTGGCCTCGGCTTTTTTTTCTACCACCTCCCTCGCCGGTGGAATCAGGGGGGCTGACACCTTCGACACGTCAAAATCTCCGGTGACCCCTGTGTCATCACTGGGTTGAAATTTAAAGCTGAACCTCCTCGATTGTCTTCTCGCGAAGAAAGATGGACTCCTCGTCTTTTGTTTCTTACGTTCAAATACAACCCTCCTTCTATCTTGTTTCTCTGCCTCTTCTTCCTCACTTTCTTCTGAGCTTTCTTCTTCTTCGCCCTTTTCCCTTTTCTCTTTCTCTTCCTCTTCCTCTTCTTCCTCTTCCTCTTCATATTCCTCCCACTCCTCTTCTTCCTCTTCTTCCTCCTCTTCTTCAGATCCCTCCTCAATATATCTTATTATTCTCCTTCGACGTATCCTTCTCATTACAGGCACATGTTTCCGTTTCTTTATCTCCTCTTCTTCTCCTTCCTCTTCCTCCTCTTCATTTTCTTCTTCCTCTTCCCTCTCTTGCTCTTCATGTTCTTCGTCTTCCTCTCCTTCCTCCTCATCTAGAAGTTACGAATATCCAAAGGCAATAACATGGAAGCAAATAAAACACTTAATATATACTTACCTTTATTCTCTTGTTCTGCTTCCTGTATTGCAGGACGCTAAGAAAATAGTTCAATAAAATGATATTTTCTATACAAAAAATTCTATTACTTTACCGTGCTCTTTATCATGAAATAAGTCAACGATTGATTTTACACAAAACTCCAAAATGTTTGATCAATAAACAATTAGCTACGATGTAGGTACATACGTATGTGAAACGAATCAAAAGTGGAATGCGCAATTTAAACATAAGAAACAGTCTCGAAATATTGGAAATGTATTACGCGAGAGTTATATTTTTAATAAATAATTTATACCTCGGCACTTGGCTGATCATCGTCAAGAGTTAAAACAATGTCGCTCATTTTGTCAACAAATATTTAACATAATACGAAATAATTAGAAAAATAATTATTATGACATGTGTACACAATTGTCAACCAAAATAGTTTTGTGAAAAATGGAAAAGAATGCTACATTGGCTGCTAGAACTCATACATTTTAATTTTATTTATTTAATCCATAAATTAAATATTCAAAGTAAACTGTTCATTTAAAAGAAATGTTTTATGTAACTAATGTGATAAGTTCACATAAATTTGAAAACTGTGTTTATATCCCAGTTCAAAAAC
>NW_020442449.1:171410-178951 GCF_000699045.2 Agrilus planipennis | reverse complement strand
GTAGGCCTAGTGGCGTCATCTCTTGGTTAGGCCGGAAACTTATCAATCCACCCTCGTAACTTAATATAAAGTAATTATTTTTATTTAATTTTAAGATCCTCCCATGTTTAAATGAGTGCCCCAAAAAGAAAGTGATTGGTATACCTGAAGGGGATTGGCCCTGTGAAAACAAAGTCTTAAAAAAGATAAAATAATGAACATCCTTATTTTTGATAAAAAAAGCTGTAAAATAAAATCCCAACTAGATTAATAAATTAATTTTTATTTTTAAAGATATGTGTAAAAAATCTAATCTGTAACGAATTAATTTGGTCTTATATTCTATTTTTAACTTCCATTTTCAATCTTTTATATTTACAAGTATTTTTATTAATTATCTTATCATATTTTAGATATTTACAGTCAAAGTACTTTTTTATTTCAAATTTACACAAACGACATAAATGTAAGCCAATGTCATGCATAATGGGTGGCCTATATAGAGTTTTACTCCTGTAGTATTTAGTCACATACAGGGTGTCTTTCCTTTATGGACATCAATACAATAGGAAATGTATTATAAAAATTTTATTGCTTAAAAACATTTATACAAAAAAGAACAGAGTATTCGTTTATTTATTTGTATTTTTTAAACTGAGAAGTATAGCTTTCAAGGATAGATGACCAAATAAACATAAGCAAAAGTTGCATACATTTTCTAATGGGGCCCCTATACCGTCAATTTCATTGCACGTTGGATAAAGAATGTAAAATAGTGTTGCCAATGCCCCCCAACCATTTCCATTAATTATTGATATTATTACCAACGAGTAAATATTTAAAGAAGTAAAAATTCTTAAAATCGGTTTTCCACTGGGAATATCAATAAAATAAATTAGTGGAGGGACCATTGCTGAAATGGTATGTAAATCAGCAATGATATTATCGTAGCCATAATTCAGCCAGAGTGAAGCAGTTACACATGGTAAAGCAAAACTGCTTTGGATAAATCCCAGGCAGTCAAAACCATTTTCGAAACTTTCCCTTCTTTCTTCTGAAACACATAACCGAGTAATACCCACTATCGAATGGCCAATAAATAATATATAAGTGGCATATGAAAATATAGGAATAGGAAGCAATTGTCCAGTAAAAATAAGCCTTTTGATACACAAACAACTAGTACATATCACTGCTATATGAGTAATTACTTGAGAATTTGTAAGACACATGTCACTGTGACATTTTTGAAACGAATAAATCTAAGTTCCTCGTACAACTTTTTTATTCATATTTTTTTTTAATAACCATAAAATTTGATATTGTTGATATTTTCTCGTATAATAAAAAAAGATTTAAAAAGGCCCCAAATACGTATTTGACATACGTAGCACCATCTATATAGTCTTTGTCACATTAACAGTCAAGCTACTGCCACAAAACTTTTATCACCCTGTATAACATTGACGTAATTTGACATTTCAAGGTTTCAAAATCATTATTTTGACAGTAATTAACAACAANATTTTAATTTTATTTATTTAATCCATAAATTAAATATTCAAAGTAAACTGTTCATTTAAAAGAAATGTTTTATGTAACTAATGTGATAAGTTCACATAAATTTGAAAACTGTGTTTATATCCCAGTTCAAAAACTTTTTGTTACAGGCTTTTCGTCAAAAAACTTTTCGTACGAACCTCGTATCTTACTTTTTTATTTTTCTTTCTGAACGTACTAGTGCTGCCATCTGCGGTTTGATTAATTTATTTATTTATTAAATTCGAAGCTTTTTAGCCATCTACACGCTACCTCTTTAACTAACTACATTTGTATTTATTGTACGCTTGCGTGTCGTGTAATTTAAGTTATCATTAAATTGTCTATCAAAACTTGTCAAATGGATGATGTTATCATTAGCAATATCAATAATAAATTTAAATCGGCGTTATCTATTCAAGAAGCTCCTTTCAAATGGTTTATTTAGACGTTCTATTTATGAAGTGTGAGTGCTTATTGAATCTACAATGACAAGAGACTTTAAATGGACAGTAAAATGTGAAGTGATAATACTTTTTGTCCACCTGTTAACCAGTGTTTCTACTGCAGAGGTTAGGGGAGGATGTTTTATTTAGTATCGAATTTAATAATTTACAAGGAAACGGTAATTATTTTCTAGAAGTTTTCATATCAGAGCACCGACATTGCCAATGAGCCTGATAACAGACTGTTGCTATTCTCCACGCTTGATGGCTACTTAGTTGGAGTGGAGCAACAAACTGGGGCCATAAGATGGAAAATAAAAGATGGTAAAATAAATAAATGTAGAATTATGTTTTCTTTTTTTACAGAATCAGTGTTTATTACAGAACCAGTAGTGTCAGTACCATTAGATCATAATAACTTAGTAGTACCATTCTTTCTACCTGACCCTAAAGATGGATCATTGTATGTGGTTGGTAATCCTAAAGAACCCATTAAAAAACTGTCTTTTACTATTCCACAACTGGTTGCATCATCTCCCTGTAGAAGCTCAGACGGTATTTTGTATACAGGTAAGTGTTTCATTGTAATAAATTTATTCAAAACATAAACAAGGTAAAGAAACTAAATGTAGTTTTTATTGTTTAATTAATATAATGCTAATTCAAATAATCTATTGATATTGTCACCTCTGGATGATAAAGTAGTCTATGACACTTGTTTAGATCGGTTATTATTTTTTTTGTGTTAAAAAGGAAAAAAGGCTGACTCCTTGTTTATGCTGAATCCTAAAACTGGTAACAAGCATCGAGTGTTTGGTTGGGACACAACTGCTTCAACATGTCCCAAAGAAAGCCCAGGAAATTCAGTTTATGTAGGCAGAACTCAGTATTCCATCATTATGATGGACAGTCAAAATTTAGAGAGAAAATGGAATGTTTCATTCTATGATTATTCAGCTAATCCCATGAGCAAAGAGCATTTAAATAATTATGGTAAAGATGGATGTTATTTTTAAATATTTCCAAAATCTTGTATGATTAATGTTTGTTTAAGAATTGGCAATTTTTACATCATCTTCGTCTGGAAAAATAACGTGTATGAACAGAATAAGGGGCTCCTATGTTTGGGACATTGATCTTGAAAGCCCTGTAGTTGCAGCTTATCTTTTAGACCCTAGTGGATTAGTAGCAGTTCCTACTACAAGTTTGGCTAATCACACTTTATCTCATTTGACTTCGTATCTTGATGAACCCTCTCAACCTGCTTCAATAAAACTTTAGTGAGTCTCTGAAACAAAATATTTCACTTGTGTCCATTCTGTTTAATTATGTAATAAATTTGCAGTCCGACTTTGTACATAGGAGAACATACAACTGGTCTGTATGCGATTCCGTCACTTGTAGACGAAAATTTGGTCACTATAACTGCATCTGACGGAGGCCCGTTGCTACTCGGTGCTTATGGGAATCCCGACTATCCTCGTCCCATTTCAGGAAAAAACTATCGTCTATCAGACAGTCCCACGTCGCTTCAACTAAATCCTGAACCTATTCTGTATTTGGGACACTACAATGTTCCAGCATTTAGTTCCTGCAAGCTACAAATACCTTATAGAAATAATGGAAGACAATTGATTACTGATGAAAGTTATAGCTCCAAAACAGCAGGAAAGAGAACTAAAAGTAATCCCTGGTTTGATTTTTCGAAAAGTGAAGATATGTATGGAGATATTCACACTTTAAGCCATGTAAGTTTTGTACAAATGTGATTACAATTTACTCGAAACTTAATCTGATTTGTATGAAGAATTGTAATTAAATCAATGATTTTGAAATTATTTAAAACTTTTAGAGGAGGAAAATGTCAATTGGAACTGAAACTCAGCTCTCAATCGACGATGAAAATGACACTATGGATGATGATAAGGGATTTAAAAAGGGCGTTTTTGAGGGTACAATTAAAAACTTGAAACTGTGGTTGCATGAGCAAGAAAACAAGGGGCTTACAATTCTCGTAATTGTATTAATAGGCTGCGTAATTGGCATGTTTTGGTACTTACAAGTCCAAGTAAGAACACTAATAACATTTACATTTAGATTATTTATTTATTTCATTATTTATTTTTGAATAGGTGAGAGAATTTCAACAGTTGTCCCAACATAGTTCGAAAAGTAGCAATACCAACTCTTCAACCAAAAATGGTCTTGTGACAGCAGTAGCAGAAGAACTTCCTAATGGACTTGTACAAGTTGGGAAAATTACCTTTCATCCCGAAGAATTACTGGGCAAAGGTTGCGAAGGAACTTTCGTTTACAAGTGAATAATTAGTTTTTTCTTAATTGTTTGGGTTAAGGTTTTTATTGCCACAGTATTTTTATGATCTTCTTTCAGGGGAGAATTTGATAAAAGACCAGTGGCTGTAAAACGAATCCTTCCCGAGTGTTTCACTTTTGCAGACAGGGAGGTAACCTTATTAAGAGAAAGTGACGCCCATCCAAATGTGGTGAGGTATTTTTGCACGGAACAGGACCGTATGTTTCGCTACATTGCTCTAGAACTCTGCCAAGCAACATTACATGACTTCATTCAAAAGAGATGTCCACTATTTGACCTCCTACCCTTAGAAATATTAAAACAGGCGACGGCAGGGCTTGCACACTTGCATTCCCTTGACATTGGTGAGTTTTTAATGAAAGTAATCCAAATTTATCTAAGTTATTCAGTAACTACTTTGTAGTAAGTAAGATCTCAAGTATTTGTTATGTAACTGTTTCCTGTGTATACAATTAAGATTACACTCAAGTGTTTTTGTCGATAAATTTAATTAATGTTATTTTTTAGTTCACAGAGATATTAAACCCCAAAATGTTCTGTTATCAATGCCAAATGCACGTGGTGAAGTAAGAGTTATGATATCTGATTTTGGACTTTGCAAGAAACTTCAAATGGGCAGGATGTCATTCTCAAGAAGATCCGGAATCACTGGCACAGATGGTTGGATAGCCCCTGAAATACTTAATGGCAACGAAAGGACTGTAAGTTACATTACAAGATGTTTTTATTACCTTCTTATTTTTGCTATCTTCTTGTTATTCTATGGCAAAGTTTGCAATGATTTTACTCAGAACACCGCTGTTTGTAGCCTGGAGTAATTAACAAAAATATAATTATTGAAGATATAGTCATATTAATTTAGTGATTGTTTAATTTCAGACGTGTGCAGTCGATATATTTTCGTTGGGTTGTCTATTTTACTACGTGCTGTCAGATGGTGAGCATCCATTTGGCGACACTCTTCGTAGACAAGCCAATATATTAGGAGGCGATTGGAACCTCGAGTCCCTCAAAGACCACCGCTGGAAAGTCACACTTCAAAAGACGCTTATAACCGCGATGATATCTGAGAAGCCACAAGAAAGGCCACCGGCTATTGCGGTCTTAAATCATCCAATGTTTTGGAACGGTTCCACTATTTTAAATTTTCTCCAAGTAAGTACTACGTTAGATAATTTATTTAGCTGCCCATTGTCAGGTTTAAGATAAGGTGGAATTTTATTCGTCAATTGATAATTATTTGCAATGTTTATTATATTGCCTTTGTTGTTGGTTTTAAATAGGATGTAAGTGATCGAATTGAAAAGGCTCAACCAGATGATGCAGTTGCTCAGTCCCTTGAAGTGGATAATGTGGCGGTTGTTAGAAACGATTGGCGTCGTTACATACACAAGGACATTGCTGAAGACCTCCGAAAATATCGTTCTTACAAAGGCGACAGTATCGCGGATCTGCTTAGAGCTTTAAGGAATAAGGTAATTGATTAAGTTCGCCCCCCAGAGCTATCCCCTAATTCATCATTGTCACATACTTTTAGCGACATCACTATCGCGAACTGTCTCTGGATGCCCAAAAGCATCTGGGAAACAACCCTGAAGACTTCATTAATTACTGGCTGGCTCGTTTTCCTTTACTTCTGACACATGTTTGGACCAGTATGCAGTTGCACTCTGATGAGCCCAACTTTCGGCATTATTACCACCCTTCCCACAAATTTTCCAAACTGTCCAACTATGAACGCTTTGAAGACGACTGTATACCAGAAATTGACGAAAGTGAGTTTCAAAGTTTCTTTACAACGAACCCGAAAAAAACAAAGCCAAAAAGATACAAAAGTTACAATAGAAATTCTTTAAGAAAATTAATGGGGGTAGACGATAAGGAGTCTGGTGCAGGCCTGTATAGGAATTACAGGAAAAATAATCCATCTAGGGAAAATAATAATTTAAATTCGTTACCAGAAGAAAATGTTGTTGGTAATGAAAGTAAAAACAAAAAATTAGTGGACGGTATTTGGAGAATAGGGAAGGTAGAAGAGTTTTCATAAATGGTGTTGTTTAAGGATATTGATGGTGACTGAAAAGTACAAATTCTGTGATCTAGTAAACATATATTTAGATAAATAAAACGGCCAGCTTATTAACAGGTAAAACTCTTAAAATATTATTATAAAAATGATGTGTTTGAAGTGCAAGCACATAATGGTATATAAACTCATTATTTTCCTTATATCGAAATAGAAAAAAACGAAACGACAATTAATTAAAAGAACGATAACTGCTTAACTGATAAAACTATTTTTATAATCATTATAAGGTTTATCTATAAAATGTAACGCTCATATAGAAACGTTATATTATTTTAGTTTAGAAATATTACATAAGAGGCATAGTGTTTTTGAATTAAATGAGTGCCTTTCTCTTCTTAATTTTGGGTAGATTTTATATTTGACTGACACAATTTTTTTTAAACATTTTGTCGATTAAAATAGCAATATCGTCTATTTTACTTTTAAAACCTTCAACAACTACCACTACACATTAATATTCAATGTTCAAGTAAAACACTAAATTCAGAAACGCTACAAAAAGATTTAGAATTTATTTTTCCAAACAATTGTTGATATAGTAGAATAAAGATTCGGGCTGTAAGACGTCTTTATTCTACTATGTATTCCGGCCGTGAAAGCCTTTGTTCTTAAATTGTTGATATTTTTGGCAAATACTTGTCGAAGTATTTTTTTTTCTTTGGAATGTATGTAAATGTGTTTCATCAACCCTGCACCGTTAAAATCTTAAATCTTTTTCAAAACCTGTTTTACGTCTTTTTTAAGAAAAATTATTATTAAAGAACAGAAGCATGTGCACAAGGGTGAAATAGAAGAGCAAAACAATTACAATTAAGAAATAACATTCTTATTCAGTGCTATTCTCTAAGTCAATCTATATTTATTTTAAGTATTATTAAAATTTATTCTATACATATAAGTACTTATTTGATAGATAATTTTTTTTCTCTAAGATTAATTTTTTTTAATCTACGTTACTAAATAATTTCGTGTTTCGTTAACAATTGTAGTTTATTGTATGAAGCAGACCAATGTATAATTTTTATAAATTTATTTTATTTTGTTGACATTTCGGCTCCTTTTTCTTCGGCCTTCATCAGAACTTGTGATGAGAACTGTTACATTTTTTTAGCAAAATTAGAAGTGAAGTTGTACATGATGTAAAAATTAATAT
>NW_020442449.1:162528-167616 GCF_000699045.2 Agrilus planipennis | reverse complement strand
TACAACTTTTTTATTCATATTTTTTTTTAATAACCATAAAATTTGATATTGTTGATATTTTCTCGTATAATAAAAAAAGATTTAAAAAGGCCCCAAATACGTATTTGACATACGTAGCACCATCTATATAGTCTTTGTCACATTAACAGTCAAGCTACTGCCACAAAACTTTTATCACCCTGTATAACATTGACGTAATTTGACATTTCAAGGTTTCAAAATCATTATTTTGACAGTAATTAACAACAAAAACGTGTTTTTAACAAGTAAAGTAGATATAATTATTCTACATTTATTTAATATTGTTTCCTGTGATAACCGTTTAAAAATAGAACCATGTCTCGTTAACAAAACATGTGCAAAATGACAAGAACTTATCGAAATAATTGCAAGGAAGCGGTTAAAGTTGTAGCTCGAATTAATGGCTATTTTCAGTAAACTTATAAAAGACAAACCAAATGCTGGAGGATATCCTACGTACATTATGATCAGCCTAGGACCTTCAATATTTCCATCTTATGGTGTGTTCATTCCAATTGTGTCGACAATCCTTTTGTGTGTTGCTAGTTATTATGTTTTCAAATGGTTAAGTACTGATTCTGTAATTCCAATCAGGGATGTTACAAAAAAGCATAACTGGAAAACTATACAAATTTCTTCTAAGGTAAGACAACTCAATATCAAAAGTATTTGCTTTATGTGTTATAATAATTCATGGTAGAAGTGTAAATAATTAGAAACTTACTGCTACTTGTGCTGTGTATTAATGTTGAAAAATGGTAAAGTGTTTTTAACTAGCCCTGGTACTGCTCTGTTTGTGAGGCACTTCTTCTTAACGGTATTGGGGTTTATTGTGACTGCTGTGGTATTTTTTCTGATCCGGATTGTGTCAAAACAGCAAATAAAGAGCTAAAATGTAAAGTGGTTACAAGTAAGAGTGAAGAGCATTTCCATCATTGGATAAAAGGTCTATTAACGTCTGATATTAGTTTGTTAAAGTTTTATACAGTGTTATTTCTGTTTTTTCCAGGTAACTTATCTCTTGGTGCAATGTGTGTAGTATGCAAAGAAGAGTGTTCTGTAGAACCAGGTTTAGTAGACTACCAATGCTGCTGGTGTCACAGAACAGTTCATACAGAATGTTTAGAAAAAATAAATAAGGTATAAAAATACCCAATTGTTCATTCAAATGCTTCAGTTATTGTTAATTACAGGAATGTGATTTTGGTCCTTTTCGTAATATGATAGTGCCCCCCTGGTGTGTCCAAGTAGCAAGATTAAAGAGCAGCATCCATCGTCATTTGCTGCTTAGAGGAGTCAAAAATCCTGGATGGAAAGACTGGTGTCCATTAATCGTTGCTGGTATATACCGCTATTACAATTATTATACATAAATAAGTCTTCCTTTTCAAGGAAATAGGAAATCAGGCAACAATGACGGAGCAACAGTGCTGTCGGAATTCAGAAGATATTTGAATCCTGCACAGGTGCTTGACTTGGCTGATAGACCCCCAGCTGCAGCACTTCAATGGTGTGTACTTACATCACCCAAGCGTTTGAAGCTTCTGGGAGCTGGAGGAGATGGCACAGTAGCCTGGATACTTACCACAGCGTTCAGAATGGACTTGGATGTATGCAATTCTATCATTATGATCCTTATTGCCGTGTTGCCCTTATTTAATATGTTTTTTCTAGCCTGAACCTCCTATTGCAATATTACCACTTGGAACAGGTAATGATTTGTCAAGGGTGTTGGGATGGGGCAGGGAAAATCCCTCTGAAGTAAACGTACCGGATTTGCTTAAAAAAATTGACAGGGCTGAAGTTATTGACATTGATAGGTATTTATATACAGGCAGTGCAGCAAAAAGAGTATTAAAAATTATATTTTTCTAAAGGTGGCGAATCGATGTAACTCCTTATCGTAATCTCAGTAATTTAGGTATAAGGATTCCCTCGAAAACTCTGTACATGTACAACTATTTTAGTATTGGGGTGGATGCCCAGGTGGCCCTGGACTTTCACAAAACACGCGACAGCAAATTTTACATCTTTGGCAGTCGTATATTCAACAAGGTTCATTTTACATATAAACCAAGTTAATATTTCATATGTTTAATTTCTGTTTGCCTTTTAGTTGCTGTATCTCTGTTTTGGAACACAACAGGTGGTAACAGCTGACTGTAAGAATATAGAAAAACGTTTAGATCTCTATTTAGATGGGAAATACATTGATCTTCCGGAATTAGAGTCTATAGTAATACTCAACATACCCTCGTGGGGTGCAGGAGTTGACTTGTGGGGTAATTATTCGATAATTAATTTGTGCCAGGCTTTTGTTTAAAAATTATGCAAGCGTATCTAAGATCTGACTAAATAAAAATGTTACAGACATTTTACATTATCTATGCGTTCTTTTTTCTTGTTGACATAGGTTTATGTGAGTCAGAAAACCCTCAGTCGTATAACGATGGTATTTTGGAAGTTGTTGGTATTTATTCGTCATTCCATATCGCCCAGTTACAAGTTGGATTGTCTACACCTCACGTGTTGGGGCAGGCAAGGACTGTAGAGGTAAACAATGCTATATCTGTTATACTTTTATAACTAGCAACTTTTCGTGAAAAGAACTGTTATACTAGGTTAATATTAAGAAAACCTGCCCAGCTCAGATAGATGGCGAGCCTTGGGAACAACATCCGGCACATTTAAAAGTAGCCCTGGTAAACAAGGCTTCCGTCTTATTAAATCAAGAATAATGTTGAAAAGAACAACAAACCTAAGTCTCCATAATTTATTTAACGTTGGGTCTATTTTTTCGTTGTTACATTTGAAGTATTATCTATCTTTATCGACATAATCTCTTATTAATTAATGTAATTATAAACAGTAAGATGATGTGTTGATTTTCGAAAGCATTTATCTATGTATATTTTAAAAATGTTGACTTACATAGATTTAAATATGTGTTTCTTTATTAATTGTTAATTATTTATTAATATTACGGACGTTACACCCAAAAATCGTTTTTATTTTAATATCCAAACACATCTTTATGGCAGAAAAATGAAAATGCGTATTACAACATTACAAGTACATTTATTATTACTTTTTTTAAAATGAACACTTAACAATGAAGTTCCAATAACAAATTATTTTGATGGAAACATTGAAACAACAACAGATTACAAATTTAACGATAAAATAATCTCTTCATATTTTTACTACACCATTATTTCTACTCCCACATTAAAGATACTACGAAAACACCCATTCTACACATTAAAGATATATGTATACATATACGGCAACTTTGAACAAACTACAACATAAAATAGTACATGAATATAGTTTGAAAATAGGGACTAGAATAACAGAATGGGAATTGGCACAAATTGTATAAAAGACTAAGCTTTAAAATCAATTCTGAGTACTACTATATCGCTGAAGAGGGCTCAAAGTACAACCACAGCTAAATATTGAGCCCTTTTCAGAAAGCATTAGCCTTTTCATAATGCAATTGAATTAAAAAATAAAATATATCAAAAATACATTATAATTTNTATAGATTTATTTTATTTTGTTGACGTTTCGGCTCCTTTTTCTTCGGCCTTCATCAGAACTTGTGATGAGAACTGTTACATTTTTTTAGCAAAATTAGAAGTGAAGTTGTACATGATGTAAAAATTAATATTACAATGTCTGACGCAGGCCAAATACAGTTAAAACTATATATAAAGCGTTACTAATTAATTCTAATTAATAACGTTGTAGTCTCTTAGGAACACTGTGATATGTGGTGTTGATAACACATTTGTGTTACTATATTACCGTTGCTTCTTTGAATTAAAGTATTTTAAACCAGCATAGGATGATTGTTCTTGTAAGGCTTTACATTTTTATACAACTTGAAGTACTTTTGTCGCTTGGGATAAATAATTAACTTAACTCTAGTATATATAATTGTTGTTGATTAATGTATAAAGTTTTATGTGTAATAAATGTATGATTTTATCAAACAAAGTTCAATTTTGAATATTTCTCGAAGAACTCGAATTTTCAATTCACATAGAATGCTAAAGCCTTTAATTTGATATGTCCTACATATTTTATCAACAAATAATAATAAAAGTAGCCATGGATAAATAATAATGAATTATTATATCAATGAATAAGTAACTGTCTTGTTTTGTCAAAATTTAACTTTTGGGAAAAGTTAACAAAAAATTTTTCGTGTAAATAAAACCAAGTACCATAACTAATGAACAAAATAGTAAAAAAAATACTGAATTCTTCAAGTAAACACTTAATGTCCCAAAGAGCGGGTAAGAAAAGTAATAACAGTCCAGTTTAATGATTTGCAACGGCTTATTTTAAATAAACATAAAAAAGCATCTAGATCGAGCGATTGTGAATTTGGAAAAAAAATCGTGGAGGCGATTTGCTTCAAATGTGCCCAAATAGAAAAGAATAAATGCTGCAGTCTCCCTTTAAAAGTTCCTGAAGTACCCCCGCCACACACAGCAAATGCAACGAAAAGTATATGTCAGAAAAAAGCAGAGCAGTGCCAATCATGCAAGCCCACCAGTCAGATGCGGGGGAGTCCTCCCCCAATCAAGGGATGTCCAGTTGCTTTACGTCAGGTCTATTAATTAATTTAAACGATAGTCATTTTCACAGATATAAAAGTTTCGAAAACAATTTTAAATAGGTATTCCAAAAAAAATATTGGAAAATATTTTTATTTTTCATTAGTAAATAAAAGGGTTGGTGTGTGATGGAGGAATACCAAGGTCGAATTTAGCATCTTATATTTATAGAGCTACCTTAAAACTTTTTATGAACATGTACGAAGGTGGATTGATAAGTTTCCGGCCTAACCAAGAGATGACGCCACTAGGCCTACCTTGAGGTGACATTCTATAGTACCATCCTTGGATAGCTTGTAGCTATAGTTTCAGCCCGATCTCCTTGCTAGTGTAGGTTTGACAGCACGCTGAACAAGACGCCTCTGTGGTTTTCGTAAAAATGGAAAAGCAGGAAAATCGTGCTGTCATCAAATACTTTTATTTGAAGGGGTTAACGCCG
>NW_020442449.1:138136-156697 GCF_000699045.2 Agrilus planipennis | reverse complement strand
CGGCAACTTTGAACAAACTACAACATAAAATAGTACATGAATATAGTTTGAAAATAGGGACTAGAATAACAGAATGGGAATTGGCACAAATTGTATAAAAGACTAAGCTTTAAAATCAATTCTGAGTACTACTATATCGCTGAAGAGGGCTCAAAGTACAACCACAGCTAAATATTGAGCCCTTTTCAGAAAGCATTAGCCTTTTCATAATGCAATTGAATTAAAAAATAAAATATATCAAAAATACATTATAATTTTTCTTGTCGTTTAAAGGTATCCAAGCTTTTGACCTCTTCGGAAATTTGTCAATATAATAAACCTAAATAACAACAAGGCACCATTTTCATGTCACAAAAAGTATGGTCCTACATCCGGAATGTATAAAATATTCAAATCTACTTATTTTTTTGTTGATCCATAATGGAATGAATTAATCAAACAAAGACCAGCTTTAAATTTGAATAACAAAACATATTTTAACTAATTTCTCAACTTATTTCGTCATGTAGAGGGAATAATTAAAACATTAAATAACTTCACAAAACACAATACATCAATGTACAGTTGTACATTTACAATAAATTGTCACATCTTTTAAAAAAATTAAACTAAAAAAGAAATAGGAATAACAACAGTTGTTACAAAAATAAAATTTCCTATTTTTAAATATTTACTTAAAATTAAAAATAAAATTAAAAAAATGGCAATTACACATCTATACCAAAGTTTAGTCGAAGTTGTTCTAGGAACACAAATGTTAGGATAGTATGTGGTCCTAATCTTAGGAACGCCGGTATGTAGCCCTTAAAGAACCCCATAGGCCCCAATTTGGCAGTGTACACAATTAGATCCCACATACCCGAAAATTCCCCCGGCTTAGCATTCATAGCCCTTGTCTTTAACACGTCAAGGGGCTGTGTGAGTGTTGTGGCTATGGCACCCTGATAAAAATAATAAATTCAAAAATTACAAATTCATCATAAAGTCGAAAAAGGGTAGTACATATTCCGAAAACAAATAAAATTGCTTACTGCAGATAGACTAGACACAAAATGGGTGAATAAATTATCTTTAAACAGTCCACTTGTTAAAAGGTTCTTCTTAATTTGATCGTAAAATGATAGCTGCCCTATTGTCATGAATATTGCTCTGCTGGTAGCTGCGCCTGCTCCAGAAAACAATCTTTTTGCCCCCTCTTCTTTATAAACTTTAAACAAACCATCAAAAGCATTCATATAACTAAAAAATTAAATAAGATATCAATTAATCACCATCTTAGAAATGCCTCTTTGGCGAAATTATGGTTTGAGTTTACTACTTACTTTCTACGCTTTTCTGGAGGAAGTTTAACATCGTTTTGCATCCTTACATTAACCATATCAGCAGGAGTACCGACGAGACCGCCAGCAGCTCCAGCAACCCCTGCCATTAAAACTTTAGTCCCAAATCCTGAATCTACCCCAGCCACCTCAAGCGTCTGCTTCGTAACTTCGTAAATTCCAAAACGAGTGGTTGAATACGTTAATTGTCGCATTAAAGATGCCGAAATTCCATTATAAAGAGCTCGAACACCTGAAATTTCAATTATATACCACCTACAAGAATTACAAAATACAAAAGCAAATTATTTGGATAACACATAAATTACACAATTGTGTGGTTTAAAATAAATAAATATTTACCCTCCCTTTTGACAATATTGGTGGCAACTCCTAACATGGTGATCGATTTATCTTGTTGGGTCTGAATAGTTACTTTTAATAAGTCTAACGGATGGGTTACACACGCAGCCCCAGCCGATGCTAAACCTCCAAAATACCATCGCGATTTTCTTGCGCTTTTAAATTCTAATGTCATTTTCACTGCTCTTTAATCTGATAAGAATACTTTAAACCCCTAAAAAATATTTTTTTATTCTTCATTTAATCAGTAAATCTTACAAAAGTAAATTCTAGAGAGACAACTTTCTTCAACTGGTCACAATAATTCTTACTAACTAAATAAATAGAATACTCTACGTTATTTGTTCTATTTGTATATTACTATGGGCAAAAAGTAATACCTAATTCAAATTTACTAATAGCTTAATACAGTCTGATTCTTGCTACACAACGTGTAACACTTACTTACAACTCCAACTGCCAAGTAAGGCATAATTGTCTTTTTTACGACCAAAAATAAGTTCTAATTAAACGTCTTGTCAGTAACATTTTGATTAACCGCGAAAAATTAAACTTTTGAAAATGTTGCCGCCATACCAGAGGCGCCTAGCGGGAAAACAGCAAAATGAAGCACAAGTAAAAGAGCACTCTGCCTTACCACGAACGTCTAAATCTATAAACTGCAATGTTTACAAACCAACAATTTGGATTAACCTATACTTGCCTATACTATGACCTATGTTAATTAATAATTATAAATAACGTGTACGTTAATCATATCGAGAATAATAACTACTTCAATTAGTTAGAAACATTCGATCTTGTGCAGTTCTAAAAACTTACGTGTAATTCGTGCAACCGGTTATTTAAACAATCACTGTTCTCAAAAAAAAGTAGTTTTATACTTTCGGTTTCGCTATTTAAAATGTGATTAAAGTTCAATTGCAATATTAAACAAGGTTAAAAGTATTCTTTACCACTCTGATCGTTACAAAAACTTCTTATCACGAGGTGACCTTGACCCATCCTGTGGATCTACTGAAGCAGGTAGTTGTTGAATTTTACATTTAATAACCTGTAAATTTTGTTTGTTATGTAATAGCACGTAATACTTCATTTATCACTGTTTAGTATAATAGTAATTACTTTTCTATTTATTCCATACATTTCAATTGAGGTTTGACTCACTCAAACATGATAATGAGGAAATAGCCCAAATGCACTGCACTATCGCTTCAGCAATTAATTAATTCGTGGCGCAACTGCACTCAAATTTAAAGCCATTGTGTATTTCTTTACAGATTCATAAAAAAATGGATCAACAAAGAATTCTAGCAGAGGACAATGTCCTATTTTCTACGTTTGTTATTAACAAAACTGATAAGATTATTGCTGTGTGTGAACATTCGTGGGCTGACGGTAATTTTATACTTGCGTATTTTATAAAGTGGATATTGAGTGAATCTTCAAATAAATTGTGTTTGGTTAATTTGCATCACACTTTAACTCATTATCAAAGCATCGGGAAAAGATTAGGTTTCGATATAATGTCCAAGATAAAAACGGGATGTATAAAAGCCATTGAACCAATGAAAGCAATCGTTGACAATTTAACTGGGGCAGAAAATGATATTGATTTTTTCGGAAATTCGGTGGCAAAGGACCTATTTCTACAAATAAAATCTGACGTACAAAACTTAAAAAAAAACAGTAACGAAAAAGTTTATGTAATAATTGACGATATTAGTCATTTGTTAGATACGGGGGTGAGTCTAAAAGATTTGGTCACTTTTTTAAACTGTTGTTCGAACCTCCCTGTAACACTGATAGCTTTGACGCACATTTCTGATAAAACTGACGGAATATTAGGTAATTTATTGTGTCACATGTCTGATGTATATTTTGACGTTTTGCCCCTTAAGACCGGCTTCAGTAGGGATGTGACAGGCATTTTGAAATTTAAACGACAAACTAATTTTGAGCAAACTTACGAAAACACTTACCACTTCAAAGCAATGGAGAAACAGGTGAAAATTTTCCTGCCTGGTGAAGCAATGCACTTGTTTTATAAATAAATTAANATATTTTCTCGTATAATAAAAAAAGATTTAAAAAGGCCCCAAATACGTATTTGACATACGTAGCACCATCTATATAGTCTTTGTCACATTAACAGTCAAGCTACTGCCACAAAACTTTTATCACCCTGTATAACATTGACGTAATTTGACATTTCAAGGTTTCAAAATCATTATTTTGACAGTAATTAACAACAAAAACGTGTTTTTAACAAGTAAAGTAGATATAATTATTCTACATTTATTTAATATTGTTTCCTGTGATAACCGTTTAAAAATAGAACCATGTCTCGTTAACAAAACATGTGCAAAATGACAAGAACTTATCGAAATAATTGCAAGGAAGCGGTTAAAGTTGTAGCTCGAATTAATGGCTATTTTCAGTAAACTTATAAAAGACAAACCAAATGCTGGAGGATATCCTACGTACATTATGATCAGCCTAGGACCTTCAATATTTCCATCTTATGGTGTGTTCATTCCAATTGTGTCGACAATCCTTTTGTGTGTTGCTAGTTATTATGTTTTCAAATGGTTAAGTACTGATTCTGTAATTCCAATCAGGGATGTTACAAAAAAGCATAACTGGAAAACTATACAAATTTCTTCTAAGGTAAGACAACTCAATATCAAAAGTATTTGCTTTATGTGTTATAATAATTCATGGTAGAAGTGTAAATAATTAGCAACTTACTGCTACTTGTGCTGTGTATTAATGTTGAAAAATGGTAAAGTGTTTTTAACTAGCCCTGGTACTGCTCTGTTTGTGAGGCACTTCTTCTTAACGGTATTGGGGTTTATTGTGACTGCTGTGGTATTTTTTCTGATCCGGATTGTGTCAAAACAGCAAATAAAGAGCTAAAATGTAAAGTGGTTACAAGTAAGAGTGAAGAGCATTTCCATCATTGGATAAAAGGTCTATTAACGTCTGATATTAGTTTGTTAAAGTTTTATACAGTGTTATTTCTGTTTTTTCCAGGTAACTTATCTCTTGGTGCAATGTGTGTAGTATGCAAAGAAGAGTGTTCTGTAGAACCAGGTTTAGTAGACTACCAATGCTGCTGGTGTCACAGAACAGTTCATACAGAATGTTTAGAAAAAATAAATAAGGTATAAAAATACCCAATTGTTCATTCAAATGCTTCAGTTATTGTTAATTACAGGAATGTGATTTTGGTCCTTTTCGTAATATGATAGTGCCCCCCTGGTGTGTCCAAGTAGCAAGATTAAAGAGCAGCATCCATCGTCATTTGCTGCTTAGAGGAGTCAAAAATCCTGGATGGAAAGACTGGTGTCCATTAATCGTTGCTGGTATATACCGCTATTACAATTATTATACATAAATAAGTCTTCCTTTTCAAGGAAATAGGAAATCAGGCAACAATGACGGAGCAACAGTGCTGTCGGAATTCAGAAGATATTTGAATCCTGCACAGGTGCTTGACTTGGCTGATAGACCCCCAGCTGCAGCACTTCAATGGTGTGTACTTACATCACCCAAGCGTTTGAAGCTTCTGGGAGCTGGAGGAGATGGCACAGTAGCCTGGATACTTACCACAGCGTTCAGAATGGACTTGGATGTATGCAATTCTATCATTATGATCCTTATTGCCGTGTTGCCCTTATTTAATATGTTTTTTCTAGCCTGAACCTCCTATTGCAATATTACCACTTGGAACAGGTAATGATTTGTCAAGGGTGTTGGGATGGGGCAGGGAAAATCCCTCTGAAGTAAACGTACCGGATTTGCTTAAAAAAATTGACAGGGCTGAAGTTATTGACATTGATAGGTATTTATATACAGGCAGTGCAGCAAAAAGAGTATTAAAAATTATATTTTTCTAAAGGTGGCGAATCGATGTAACTCCTTATCGTAATCTCAGTAATTTAGGTATAAGGATTCCCTCGAAAACTCTGTACATGTACAACTATTTTAGTATTGGGGTGGATGCCCAGGTGGCCCTGGACTTTCACAAAACACGCGACAGCAAATTTTACATCTTTGGCAGTCGTATATTCAACAAGGTTCATTTTACATATAAACCAAGTTAATATTTCATATGTTTAATTTCTGTTTGCCTTTTAGTTGCTGTATCTCTGTTTTGGAACACAACAGGTGGTAACAGCTGACTGTAAGAATATAGAAAAACGTTTAGATCTCTATTTAGATGGGAAATACATTGATCTTCCGGAATTAGAGTCTATAGTAATACTCAACATACCCTCGTGGGGTGCAGGAGTTGACTTGTGGGGTAATTATTCGATAATTAATTTGTGCCAGGCTTTTGTTTAAAAATTATGCAAGCGTATCTAAGATCTGACTTTAAATAAAAATGTTACAGACATTTTACATTATCTATGCGTTCTTTTTTCTTGTTGACATAGGTTTATGTGAGTCAGAAAACCCTCAGTCGTATAACGATGGTATTTTGGAAGTTGTTGGTATTTATTCGTCATTCCATATCGCCCAGTTACAAGTTGGATTGTCTACACCTCACGTGTTGGGGCAGGCAAGGACTGTAGAGGTAAACAATGCTATATCTGTTATACTTTTATAACTAGCAACTTTTCGTGAAAAGAACTGTTATACTAGGTTAATATTAAGAAAACCTGCCCAGCTCAGATAGATGGCGAGCCTTGGGAACAACATCCGGCACATTTAAAAGTAGCCCTGGTAAACAAGGCTTCCGTCTTATTAAATCAAGAATAATGTTGAAAAGAACAACAAACCTAAGTCTCCATAATTTATTTAACGTTGGGTCTATTTTTTCGTTGTTACATTTGAAGTATTATCTATCTTTATCGACATAATCTCTTATTAATTAATGTAATTATAAACAGTAAGATGATGTGTTGATTTTCGAAAGCATTTATCTATGTATATTTTAAAAATGTTGACTTACATAGATTTAAATATGTGTTTCTTTATTAATTGTTAATTATTTATTAATATTACGGACGTTACACCCAAAAATCGTTTTTATTTTAATATCCAAACACATCTTTATGGCAGAAAAATGAAAATGCGTATTACAACATTACAAGTACATTTATTATTACTTTTTTTAAAATGAACACTTAACAATGAAGTTCCAATAACAAATTATTTTGATGGAAACATTGAAACAACAACAGATTACAAATTTAACGATAAAATAATCTCTTCATATTTTTACTACACCATTATTTCTACTCCCACATTAAAGATACTACGAAAACACCCATTCTACACATTAAAGATATATGTATACATATACGGCAACTTTGAACAAACTACAACATAAAATAGTACATGAATATAGTTTGAAAATAGGGACTAGAATAACAGAATGGGAATTGGCACAAATTGTATAAAAGACTAAGCTTTAAAATCAATTCTGAGTACTACTATATCGCTGAAGAGGGCTCAAAGTACAACCACAGCTAAATATTGAGCCCTTTTCAGAAAGCATTAGCCTTTTCATAATGCAATTGAATTAAAAAATAAAATATATCAAAAATACATTATAATTTTTCNGACAAACTAATTTTGAGCAAACTTACGAAAACACTTACCACTTCAAAGCAATGGAGAAACAGGTGAAAATTTTCCTGCCTGGTGAAGCAATGCACTTGTTTTATAAATAAATTAATAAATAAAATGTTGCATAATATACTGTTTCGTTATTTACTTATCTAATGAGTAAATATCCTGATAATGTAAAAGTTTCTGTACAATGCTCCTACAAGAAAAATTTGTTATCTATGTTATATCTTTTGTTTAATAAAGACTTAACATAAGCTTTATAAAAAAAATGTTTTTTGTTTCTTATTTTGTTAAGGCAAAACGAAAACTTTTTTATTACTATTAACGCAAAAAATTCTAATAGATAACCGTTTTGCGACACACTGATTACATAACATTTAATCAATAAACAAAACCATTATGCGTATCGAATTTTTATCATTTATTTGTTAATTAAAGACATGTTTATACTAATTGAACGTTTAAAAAGTAATAACGATAAATTCCTTAATTAATAAACATATTTTAATATTTTAAAAAGTACCCATTTTGTTCATTCAAAATTTTGGATGCATCATTTTTCATTCTTAATTGTATATTCGATTTGAAATTTCACTGTTTATTAAAATTTATGGCCATAAGGGCACACAGTGACACTTAGTTATTAATTTAATGGTCAGTATCTTCAATTCATTTTTGAATTTATTCAAATTTGAAATTCAAAAAGAATGCTACAGCCACCTAGCAGCGAGTAGCTGAAGTTGAACAGTTAGGCGATAATCTAAAAGAGGGCGCGACGAGCTACTTAAACGATCCTTTAAACGTCATTGAAAAGTTTGTCTACTTTATCTCGTTAAATTTAGGTAAAACAATGAGTTAACCTTTCTGAGAATTGTATTTAAGCAATGGGTCAATTCGGATTTTACTTGTAAGTATAAAAACACAGTAAGCGTAAGCAAATTAATTATAATAGTCATGATCACGCATCTCCATGTCAAAGTTCAGATAATATCTTGACGCTTTTCCTTCAGCTCAGTTTGTATTCACTGGCTGCAAAAACCAACCCCCTAAGGGTAGGGATTTCTAAACATTGCAGCTTTATATTCAAAATTTGCATAAACACGTAAGAACCAAAACGGCGTGAACGGTTCATTTTGTTTTTAATGCTATATAACACGTAAGCTTAACAAAATTTACAACATAATGTGTATCTAAGATCGATATAGGGCCCGTTAGGACGTCTCCTTACTGACCTTGTCCTTAAACTGAATACTCACACAATATTGTAAACAGTTGTTAGTTCCCCGATCCCTCAATTGCATTACCCTATAAATAAATAATAAAATTTGTAATCGATATTTTAATGAAAACTTACGACCACTATAAGTGTCCATAAAAGTCGTTTGTCAAATCATAAAAAAAGTATCACGGACAACTTTGCATAGCGATAATGTGCAGCGATAACATAAACATATGTATTGCAAAAACCATGAACTTAATGAAGTTCAAAGAAAATGTAAAGTTCAAGGAATTGATTAATTTTTTAGATTACCAGGAGGGACACTGATTAGTTAAATCATTCTAAATATTAGAACAAAAGACTGTACTTGCGTCTGGAATGAAAGGGAAAGGGTTAAGAGAGGGCCTGATATGAATGATTAAGACTAAGTAATAACAGCCCATATTTGATTTCATCTGAGAGGTACCAACTAAATTTCGTACCTTTTTGATGCCGCACTCAAAAACCGTTGGTACCATGAGATTCTACGTACTGTTTTACATAATTATCACTTCTTAAAACTTAGTAGATACCTTCCATCTCTTAATAATTTCACGAACACTTTTTTCTTTAAATTATTTTATACATTTTAACAAAAATAATGTCCCAACGTGCTTATTTGACATAGCACTCGAAAACCGCTGGTACCATGAGATTCTACGTACTTTTTTACATAATCAAACATGATAATGAGGAAATAGCCCAAATGCACTGCACTATCGCTTCAGCAATTAATTAATTCGTCGCGCAACTGCACTCAAATTTAAAGCCATTGTGTATTTCTTTACAGATTCATAAAAAAATGGATCAACAAAGAATTCTAGCAGAGGACAATGTCCTATTTTCTACGTTTGTTATTAACAAAACTGATAAGATTATTGCTGTGTGTGAACATTCGTGGGCTGACGGTAATTTTATACTTGCGTATTTTATAAAGTGGATATTGAGTGAATCTTCAAATAAATTGTGTTTGGTTAATTTGCATCACACTTTAACTCATTATCAAAGCATCGGGAAAAGATTAGGTTTCGATATAATGTCCAAGATAAAAACGGGATGTATAAAAGCCATTGAACCAATGAAAGCAATCGTTGACAATTTAACTGGGGCAGAAAATGATATTGATTTTTTCGGAAATTCGGTGGCAAAGGACCTATTTCTACAAATAAAATCTGACGTACAAAACTTAAAAAAAAACAGTAACGAAAAAGTTTATGTAATAATTGACGATATTAGTCATTTGTTAGATACGGGGGTGAGTCTAAAAGATTTGGTCACTTTTTTAAACTGTTGTTCGAACCTCCCTGTAACACTGATAGCTTTGACGCACATTTCTGATAAAACTGACGNCCAATGTGCTTATTTGACATCCCACACGAAAACTGCTAGTACCATGAGATTCTACGTACATTTTTAATAATTATCGCTTCTGAAAGATTAGTAGCTACCTTCCATCTACTTATAATTTCACGAACGCTTTTTTCTTTAAATTGCTTTATACATTTTAATAAAGGTAAAGTCCGCAGGTGCTTATTTGACATCCCACTCGAAAACCGCTAGTACCATGAGATTCTACGTACTTTTTTACATAATTATCACTTCTCAAAGCTTAGTGGATACCTTCTATCTCCTAATAATTTCACGAGCGCTTTTTTCTTTAAATTATTTTATACATTTTAATAAAGATAAAGTTCGCAGGTGCTTATTTGACATCCCACTCGAAAACCGCTAGTTCCATGAGATTCTACGAACTTTTTTACATAATTATCGCTTCTCAAAGCTTAGTGGATACCTGCTATCTCTTAATAATTTCACGAGCGCTTTTTTCTTTAAATTGTTTTATACATTTTAACAAAAATAATATCGGGACGAATTTATTTGATATCGCACTCAAAAACCGTTGGTACCATGAGATTCTGCGTACTTTTCTACATAGTTATCACTTCTCAAAGCTTAGTAGCTACCTTCCTTCTCCTTATAATTTCACGAGCGCTTTTTTCTTTAAATTATTTTATACAGTTTAACAAAAATAATATCGGGACGAACTTATTTGATATCGCACTAAAAAACCGCTAGTACCATGAGATTCTACGTACTGTTTTACATAATTATCACTTCTCAAAGCTTAGTAGCTAGCTTCCATCTACTTATAATTTCACGAGCGCTTTTTTCTTTAAATTGCTTTATACATTTTAACAAAAATAATGTCACAACGTGCTTATTTGACATAGCACTCGAAAACCGTTGGTACCATGAGATTCTACGTACTTTTTTTACATAATTATCACTTCTCAAAGTTTAGTAGATACCTTCCATCTACGAATAGTTTCACAATTATTCAGTAACCGGAATGATAAAAAATCGGCCGTTAATTTCAATTATTAGTGTATCCAGAAATAAAAGGAGGTGGACATACGACTGCCACGTGTCGTGTCGTATAAAATTAGAAACTTTTGTACGATTGTGTCTCGTAAAAATTAAAAAAGTCCCAATCTTATTCTGGAATAAAAGCGAAAGAAGGTAACGCTTGCATTCAATTTCCTAAACGTTGTTTATTTTATTTAATGTTTTACGAAAAATGGATGTTAATTTCGTTAAATCCTCAGCGTTTACAGTGAGTCATTATTGTTTTTCGTAATAATAATAATAATAAATTCCCAAGTAATTTGTTTCAACAATAAGGTTCGTCATAACTTCCCCTGCTCTCTATTGACGGTTACTAATTAAGTGAAGCATTTCTAGTGAAATAGAATTACATTTCCAAAGCGAGAACCTTACGAAGTAGTTGTATATTAATTCTAAAGCAAATTCCCATGGCAACCACGGCCAATACTACAACAGATTTCTTAGGAATTCGTAATGCCGCGTTTTCAGTTCGAATCGGACGTTGGACGCTGAAAGACGTCACGTCACACGCTTACGCGCCAAATTTAAAAACGCGTAACTGAACGAAAAACTTTTCCGTCTGTTTTTGTGAAGGAATTTTCTTTTTGTATTAAATGTAACTTTCGGAAATTATAACAAATGACTCCCGAAACACCGTCGAGTTCTGGTAGCACCAGTTTAAGACCTGGGTCGGTTTCAGACGAAAGATTGATGGTGGCGGTCCGAATTCGCCCATTGAAACACGACGAAAATCAGAGAACTTTGTTCGCTTTAGACAAAAAGGTAAATCTGTGAGAACTGTTTTGTAAATTATCGACAAATACCTGATTAATTGTAAGATTAAATTACCTGACATTTTAAATCCGTACATCAAATATTTTATAACTTTTTTCTTTCAACATGTTCGATGTCCTGCCGTTACAAACATCAAACTGTTCCCTATTTTCAATATGTATCTACTGTATTTTATTTATTTGATTGCGTGCGCTCGTCTGCTAGAAACCATTTGCATTTAAAAGCTTTCTAGAGCTCGTGACTTAAAATGTACGAGATTCAACGTACTGATATTTACATTTATCTACATATATTCTTGTCTAATAGACACTAGAAACAACTGCGCGTAGTTAATATCGACAACTAATCGTCGCCACGTGTGGTAGTCATAATTTTTTTTTGAACTGCGACGAGCAGAAGTTCTTATCAGTAAACAAGATCGAGCTTGAGTTACTAGTTACGATTACTTTTCGGTATGACTTTCGAAGAGCTCTTGAAGTTTTTAAAAAGACCAGAGCAAAAAGGTTTCAACGGAAAATGTAAGTAAAATGTAAATAGAAAATACTACAAATGGCGCGGTAAACGCCATCTGTAGTACGATGCTACATTTTAGGCTTACGTATGCTCCAACAAGGTCCACTTGTGTGGATATCTACTTGCTGAAAACGAATCCCGGCGTGGTTGGTCTGTGTTCTGTCGGGCTGCCTGCGACGCGCTGATGAGATCCAAAAAGATCGAAATCGCGATCCGCATCTGGCAGTTTCGACAGAATACAGACCACTTCGAATTATTTTAAAATGTAAGTAAATGATCCCTTAAAAAGACTGTGCTAAATCCAACCGGATTTAAACGATGGCTAGTGATTGTGGCTAAGTGTTCCCTAGAAAATCAGTGGCTAACACTAGCTTCAGGTAGCGAGAATAGACTGTTACCGCAGCTTGTGTCCCAAGCAGGCGATTGCTGTCGGCGACATCACTTCAACTGTCTTCAATGCGTGACTGCTTCTAATGCCAACTACAAAGAGGCCGGGTGTTCGAGTGACTACACTCTTTTTCATACGTTTTATACAGTTTAAATGATGGCGCCGACAGCAATCGCCCACTTAGGTCACAAGCTACGGTAACACTCCGTTCGGACTTCCAGAAGCTAGCGGCAGCCACTCATTCTCTAGGGCATACTTAGTCACTATCGCTAGCAATCGGTTCACTATCGTTGGCATCGTTTGATCCGGGACGGCATTGACATAGTTACATTAAAATTCCTAGTTCGACGCTGCTACCTTTCAAAAATTAATAGCTTCAGGTAGCAAGAATCGAGTGTTGCCGCAGCTTGTGTCCCAAGTAGGCGGTTGCTGTCGCCGACATTACTTCAACTGTCTTCAATGCGTTACTACTTCTAATTCCAACTACAAAGAGGCCGAGTGTTCGAGTGATTACACTCTTTTTCATACGTTTTATACAGTTTAAAGGATGGCGCCGACAGCAATCGCCCACTTAGGCCACAAGCTGCGGTAATACTCCGTGCGGACTTCCAGAAGCTAGCGGCAGGCACTCATTCTCTAGGGCATACTTGGTCACTATCGCTGGCAATCGGTTCACTATCGCTGCAATAGTTACATTAAAATAGTTACATTAAAATTCTTAGTTGGGCGCTGCTACCATTCAAAAATGAATAGCTTCAGGAAGTGAGAATCGACTGTTTTTGCAGCTTGTGGCCTTAGTGGGCGATAGGTGTTACCGTGTTTGCGCCGACACCGTTTGAACTTCACACAAACATAGAGCAAACTGTCCTCAGTGTATAACGATTTCTAGTGACTACAAGTGGTTTAGTGTACAAACCACTATTCACTTTTCCTACAGCCGGATCCCTTGCAGGCTCCACTAGAAACAGCCATGCACTGAGGACAATATGTTTTATATTGTAACAGTTTAGATAATGTCGGCGCAAACACAACAGCAATCGCCCATTCGGGCCACAAGCTGCGACAACAGTCCATTCTCGCTTCGTGAAGCTAGCAGCAGCCACTGATTCTCTAGGATTAATTTACCCACTATTGTAGGCCACCATTTAATGCGGGTCAGCTTTGATATAGTTACATTCAAATTCCTATCTAGCGCTGCTGCCTTTCAAAAAATAATTAGCTTTAGGTAGCAAGATTGGAGTGTTGTTGCAACTTGTGGCTCTCGTGGCCGATAAATGTTACCGTGTTTGCGCCAACACCATTTGAAGTCCACACAACATAGAACAAACTGTTCTCAGTGTATGACGATTTCAAGTGACTACAAGTGGCTGAGTGTACAAGCCACCATACACTTTGACGTACAGCCGCATCCATTGCAAGCTCCACTAAAAGCAACCATGCACTGAGGACAATATGTTTTATATTGTATGCAGTTTAGATAATGTCGGCGCAAACACAACAGCAATCGCCCATTCGGACCACAAGCTGCGACAACAGTCCATACTCGCTACGTGAAGCTAGCAGCAGCCACTGATTTTCTAGGGCTAACTTACCCACTATCGTAGGCCACCGTTTAATGCGGGTCGGCTTTGATATAGTTACATTAAAATTTCTATCTAGCTCTGCTACCTTTCAAAAGTGAATAGCTTCAGGTAGCGAGAATCGACTGTTGTTGCAGCTTGTGGTCCTGGTAAGCGATAGCTGTTACCGTGTTTGCGCCAACACCATTTGAACTCCACACAACATAGAACAAACTGTCCTCAGTGTATAACAATTTCTAGTGACTACAAGTGACTGAGTGTACAAACCACCATTCACTTTTTCGTACAGCCGGGCCCCTTGCAGGCTTCACTAGAAGAAGTTGCTGCAGCTTCTAGTATCCCGAGTGAGCTATTGTCATCGCCATGTTTGTACTGTACTGTCCTCAGTGTATGATGAGTTCTGATAGAGACTACAAGTGGCCTAGTGTTCGAACTACCATTCACGTCTTCGCACACTTGCAGTCGCCACCAGAAGCAGCCTCACACTGAAGACACAGCAGCAGCGATCGCCCACTAGAGCCACAAGCTGCGGCAACAGTCCATTCTCGCTTCCTGAAGCTAGCGGCAGCCACTTTGACTAGGACTAGGACTAAGACAAGGTTAAACACTTTCGACATTAAATTTCCTATTTAGGACAAAACAGAGATAGCATTTTTGTTCTTCTTAAGATAGCACCCAGAAACTGGTCAAATGTGTGTTAGATTACCGTAAATTACTTTTCTAATAAATCAAGGAAATATTGTATCAATCATCCGAGAAGGTCGTTATTGATCTCGTCGTTACACATACAAAGAAACATTTGGTTAATGAATAATTAATCGTAAAATGATTCGGAAATTAGGAACATACTTACACCTGTACTTACTAAATTGTTATAATTATCTTTCGTTTTTAAAATTCATAGTGACCCTATTTAAAAGTTGCTTAATACAATATTAATGTTACTCTCAGNATTATAAATGCTTTTATTTAAACATGATGGGTTAGCATAAATTGCTTGTTATAATTTAAATCCTCTATTTCGTAACGAATTCTTAATTGTTTTTAATCACACAATTAATCGTAAAATGATTCGGAAATTAGGAACATACTTACACCTGTACTTACTAAATTGTTATAATTATCTTTCGTTTTTAAAATTCATAGTGACCCTATTTAAAAGTTGCTTAATACAATATTAATGTTACTCTCAGCATATTTTTAAAAGTAACCATTGAAACTTAAAAAACGAAATGCAACAGCAATGCAAATATTCTAATTAACAATTCTTGTTTTTTTTTTTTATTAACAAGTACCTACCTGCTAAAATTTAGTGACTGACGCATATATTTTTTCTATTCCAGCATGTCATCATAAGCGAAGAGGCTGCAGATAAGGGGGACACGTTGAGGTTTAAACGTGGAAATGATAAAAAATACTCATTTGATGTGGTATTCGACGAAAATTCGACACAAGAGGAAGTCTACGACGTCACCACAAAACCCCTGGTCAAAAACATTCTAAATGGGTAAGTTAAACTATTAAATTTAAGTCCAAAAGTACTTGGTGGTTTGAAAATTTCTTCCCTAATATCCTAGAAAAAGTATTATCTTGGTCCCTAATAGGCTACAAAAACAATTAGATGTTTAATTAATATGGATTTAATTGTTGATAATGCGTCAATTATTTTATTTCAACTAATCATCATGACAAGTTTGTTAATCCTATGAGTGGTTTAACATGCACCTCCACTTTTCCTGTCCTGGGCTACTCTTCTCATTCCCTTAAAACTAGAACATCCCACACCCTTAACTATTTGCGAATAGTAATCTAATGTAGGTCTACATCTACTCCTCCTAACTCCTGTTTCTGCCTCTAATATGTCTCCTAGCAGCCCCTTCATGCCTAAGAAGATGTCCTACCAACTTTCCAACCTTCAATCATCATAAGGTCGTCAGTCCTAAGGCTGATTGAACACGCACCTCCACTCTTTCCTATCCTGAGCTAATCTTCGCATTTCCCTAAAACTAGAACATCTCACGTCCTTAACTACAGTGTAAACTCATTATAACGTCACTCGATTTAACGACGAACTCCTTAAAACGTCGAAATTGCTTGACTTTGGTTGGTTTACATTGTTTTCTATACAATATTACACTCTGTATAGCGTCACGCTCACTCTATTTAACGACAATAATGCGGCATTATAAATCATTGAGCAGTACTTTCTAAGTCGCCGAAATAGATAAGAACTGCAGCTGTGTACGTTGTTGAAGAAGACGATCCTGTCCCTCCACCAAGCATCAAACAAGCACTTGATGCAGCGAAACTATTAAAAAAATACTTTTTATATAATCAAATTGATCCAGCAGTATCTAAAGATATGAGTAAGATACGTAACAGAATACAATTAAAATATTGGAGCAGCAAAAAACATCAGACGAAGATAACAGGCTATACGCAATGTATGAATACTAATGTTCGTGTGCAAAATGTGTACTATATTAGTAAATGCATATTATTATAGAATAGTAAAATAATATCTTTTATCTCTCTCCATTTAACGACCACTCTTTATAACGCCGAAAAATGTTCAGTCCCTTAAGTGTCGTTATATAGAGTTTACACTGTATTTGCGAACAGTAATCTAATCTAGGTCTACCTCTACCTCTCCTAACTTCCGTATCTGGCTCTAATATCTTCCATAGAGTCCTCTGTTATCCTATTATTTCTAATACCTCTTCATTTATAACCTTTTCTACCCACGATATCCTCATCATCCGCCTATAACACCACATTTCGAACACTTCTAACCTTTTCTTTTCTACAGTGCCCACTATCCATGTTTCGCACCCGTACAGCTTCGCACTTCAAACATACTCCTTTAAAAATCTTTCTAGAATTTCTAGATTAATCGTTCGCGAGCTTAGAAGTGACTTTTTTTATTAAAGGCAACTCGATCCTGTGCTATCCTCTGCTTTATATCCCTACTACTCCTTCCGTCCTGAATTATCTGACTTCCTAGATGTCTAAAATCGGCCACTTCTTCTAATTTTTTGTCTCCTATCTTATATTCACTCTTTCTCTACTTTTTGTTCTCTTGCATACCAGTATTTTTGTTTTATTTTTATTTATTTTCATACAATACTGTTTTGTGAATACCGCTTCCATTTTATTTAATTCTATCGTACCTAATAACAATCAAGGCGCTCTTCTTAGTGGTCAATTCTTAATTATTAACTAATTAACAATTACCTACGCATTTTACTGAAAGTCTATAAAGGAAAAATGGTTTGAAAATACCAGAAAAAGCAAATAACTTACTTTTTAACAAACAATTTGCTAACGATAATCAGATATGAAAAAGAAACAAATGCTCATAAGCAAGAGAACAAAAACGTAACTTTTTACAATCTCAATGTAATAAAACTGGCGTTAATAAGGCATAAAAACTAATTAGACTTTTTTTTCTGAACATGCCGAAGTAATTAAAAGAAAACTTTTGATTTGACCATCGACATTTCTTTCTTCATGAGTACGTTCCATTAATCATGTTAACTATTGTTTATGACACTTTGCTTTTTTGTGTTTTATATGAACGGTGGTAGGTATCAGTGTCCATCAAAATTGTTTAATTATATTGATAATGTACTTTTGTGGTTCGGTGAAAATTATTTCGAAGAGGCACGCTATAATTATTATGCCACTTCTACCATCGCATTATTATTCATGATATTGCGTGTGAAACCAACACATTTATTGACATTATTTGACGCCTTATATACACTACATTACTGCCACATGGTATAATTAATAAAAACTAGGTACGCATACCCCTTTGTATTCAAGCAATTGTCACTTTCGTTAAGCATTTATAATAACTTCCACTTAATTACACATTTTAATTATAAATGCTTTTATTTAAACATGATGGGTTAGCATAAATTGCTTGTTATAATTTAAATCCTCTATTTCGTAACGAATTCTTAATTGTTTTTAATCACACATTATAAAACTTTAATTAAAAATCATAAATATGCAAACAATGCCTTCTTAAGAAGTTTTCTCCAAGACCTTTGTGGTATTTATTCACTTTGCTTCAACCTCTTCATTCCGCTAGAGCAGTATTTTCCAACCTTTTTTTCCTCGCGAACCAAAAGAAAGGTCCGAAAAAAATTGACGAACCCCCTATGTAGCCGTTAATGACAGATAAAAAAAAGCAATAAAATTTGATAGAATATATATTTTTCATATTGCAGAATAATTGATTATATTAATCGTGAAACATTTAAATAAAACATTAATAAGACTAAAATGATGTAAATGTAGTAAACTGCCTTAATTTGATATTTATTTCCAATTGTATTGTAAAAAAAATATTACATAGCCACCCTCGTA
>NW_020442449.1:115141-138072 GCF_000699045.2 Agrilus planipennis | reverse complement strand
AGAGAATAGTATTTGATTACTTGAATAAGAGGAATAAATTTTAATGTATAAAATTGTTGATATATTTTGATATTGATGAAGTAATTTTGAAAAACAAATAATGAAAAAAGAAATTAAAATATTGCAATTTGTTATAGAGTGTGTTCTTTAATTTTTGTGTTTTTGTTTTGTTTTTTTTTGCTTTTGATTTTAATGGCGTTTTAAAAAATCCGCCATTACAATATTATTTTCGCGAACCCCCTCTGTAAACACTGCGAACCCCAGGGGTTGGGAATCACTGCGCTAGAGAACATATGTCTATTACCGTATGAGGTATAATTTTGGTGGAAAAATCATGCATATTCAATTAAGTATATTTTAAGGGAATGCGACATTCTCATTTCATTTAATTTTGACAAATTAATATCAGTTATGTATAGATTTTCGATATTTATATGATTTACAATGATAGGTAATAAAATATGCCAGCTAATGGCACACGCAACAATACAATTATTATGATGACAAAGCAATTAGGCTAAGTACGTTTGCCCTAATAGGATATAAGAATCGAAGAGAGGGTCGATTACATTCATCATCATCATAAGGTCGTCAGTCCTAAGACTGGTTGGACACGTACCTCCACTCTTTCCTATCCTGAGCAAATTTTCGCATTTGCTAAAATTAGAACAACCCACATCCTTAACTATTTGCGAACAGTAATGTAATCTAGGTCTACCTCTACTTTTCTTAACTCCTGTTTCTGCCTCTAATATGTCTCTGACTAGACCTTCATGCCTGAGAAGGTGTCCTACCAACCTATCTCGCCTATTTTTTATTCACTTCCATAGAGTCCTCTGAACCTTTTCTACCCACGATATCCTCATCATCCGCCTATAACACCACATTTCGAATGCTTCTAACCTTTTCTTTTCCGCCGCGCCTACTGTCCATGTTTCGCAGCCGTACAATGCCGTGCTCCAAACATACACCTTTAACAACCTTTTTCGAATTTCTAAATTAACCGTTCGCGAGCATAGAAGTGACTTCTTTTTATTGAAGGCGACAGGACCCTGCGCTATCCTCTGCTTTATATCCCTACTACTCTTTCCATCCTGATTTATCTGACTTCCTAGGTGTCTAAAATCAGCCACTTCTTCTAATTTTTCGTCTCCTATCTTTATATTCGCTCTTTCAGTTCTTTTTCTTGCATACCAGTATTTTAGTTTTAGTTTTATTTACTTTCATACAGTACTGATCTGATTGACATCCATAGAGTCCTCTGTTCTCCTATTCTTTCAAATACCTATTCATTCCTAACATTTTCTATCCATGTTATCATCATCATTTGCCTATAACACCACAGTAAATTAGTACACCCTAAAGTGCCTATCTCCCCCAAAAAAAGAAAAGTATTTTAAACTAGCAAGTTATACACTAACTTGTGTTTTATTTAAAGTCAATCGTTTTATTACAATAAAGCAACAATTAATTATTCAATTATTAATCTCATTAAAGTAACTGGTTATTCTGTGATTGTTTTCTTTGTTGCAGTCGGAAGTCTATTAAGTAGTCTAGCTTACTTTTCCTTGCAGTAACGAAACTGCGCTCCGATCGGTCACTCAAATCGATTAATCAACAATCAATGATTAAATGATAATTTCAAAGGATCAATACATTTTAGAATTTAATGACCTTCATTCAATTTAGTCTACTTTTGTAACAATTAATTCCGTGTAGAAGTTCATGTTTTTCTCTTTTTTCGTTCAGATATAACGCCACAGTGTTTGCGTATGGTCCAACTGGTACCGGTAAGACCCACACAATGGTGGGAAACCCCAATGAACCTGGTATCATGCTAAGGGCTCTTAATGACCTTTTCAATGCCGTTAAGGGCAATGAAGATCAATATACGGTAAGTGCTTCTAATAATTTTCACGATATACCTTACGTACACACACACACATTTACCGACACAATATATGATTAATTGTTTGCTTTTTATTCGATTCATGAGACGTGCAGTACCGTACGATCAAATGGAATGAAATTATATGTTTGTGGTAAAAATAGTTACAAAAAAGAATTATCAACTACAAGCAGAAAGAAAGACTGAAACAGTTGCAAACAATTGTCATTCGCTAACAATAATTTGTTTTTACTGAAAGGAAAAATAAATTAATTAAACTACGTTACGGACAATATTGATTTTAATTATCTGACTTATTCGAAGTTTAACTCTATCAGTGACTAACAATGTATATTTAATTAAATATATTTTCAAGACTTCGTTCGTTGCTAACAAAAAGGAAATAACCTTTGAAACGTAACAGTAAATGATAAAAATAGATTTAGCTTTTGATAAAACGAGAGAGACCAGAAAAGTCACCACCAACAGTGGGTTTTCCCTTTTATTACAATGTTGGCAGCACTGTTTGTGATCTTTCAATATGTATCTAGACGCCAGCACACTTGGCCACTTACAATATGTAAGGTAACTCTATGAAAACAATAGCCAGCGGCAATAGTTATGTGGCTTCAAGAGGCAATAGTGGGCTGCTATTGAAGCTTGTGGCTCGAATGGGTCACTGCTTCCCTGTGTTTGCACCGTAATACCTGGGTAAGGCTTCTCTTCACACCAAACAGGCATAGCTTCACCAAGGTAGAATAAGGGGTCCCTACGGTCTTTTCTCCGTTAGACAGATTGATCCCAGGAAGCCACCGTAGTGCCTGAGGGTTAATGAGTCGAATAATCTCGAGATTCGGGCCTATCCAATCCCTTAAACTGCACAGTTTACCTTAACCCATCTTAGCATCAACTATCAACCAACTGCAGCGTCTAATTCGACACCAAACGGTGAGGAAGAAGCCGAAGCTAGACTTCTAGGTATCGATGGTACCGATGACCCCTTCCTGGATTGCATCCGTTTTATCGTATCTGCAGTATCTCTAGACACCCTTCAGCCTCCTGGCTACTCCAAGCTGCCATGCTTTCCGCCTCCACTTTACTTTCGCCCCTCTAATGGGTCAGACTGCTCAACCTATAACTGTTCTGTCCCACATGCTTCACATCATAACCCCCCCTAAATAGGTTAGGTTACCCTCAACTCTGTAACTCCACTGGATGCATATCATAGCGCTGACATATAGAGCAACCATCCAGAGGACCACTGACTTTTCTTTCAGCGCCTACAGAGGATCCAATTTAATTGTCATTGAAGGTGTCGGTGACCGTAGCGGGAAAGCCGATCGTTTTACAGGCATACTATATTGGTTGGAACCGGCGATACGCTATCTTAAAAAAAAAAAACTTTTGGGTGTTTCATTCCCACCAGCCAGTAATGCTGGTGGGCGGGCAGTCCCTCCGGACTACGCCGGAAGGTAGGGCGGATGGCCCTCTTCAGCCTGCTTTCGGGAATCGTGGGAATGGGTGGGTGGTGGTTCGGGTGAGAAAGATGAGACGGACGAAATGAAGACAGAAGAGAATGAAAGATTATCTGTGGAATATTACTGCCCCAGCATTTGCCTAAGTGATCCAAGGAAACCATAGAAAAACTTGGACCAAGGCAGGCGGACCCGGAATCGAACCGGAATCCTCCCCAATGCTAAGCAATGGTGTAAACCTCTAGGCCATGCCGCTTGGTACACTATCTTAGTCTACCATATCTTTATTGGATTTATAACGTGTTGAAATCCAAGCTGCCGCGTCCTTTCCCCTCCGGGACTTCCACCAAGTGCAAGAGCCAACCAGACGAACTAGACTTCTGGGCCCCCCGTCCCAGTGACCATCAACTACTCCGGGGTACCTCTCGCCTTCCTGACTTGCCCGAGCTACTGTTCTTTTTTCCTCTACTCTCCTTTCGCCAACAACTGTGAGGCCCCCCAATAGGTCAGATTTCACACTATCCTTGCATAGCTGCTCTGTCCTACAATGGATCATGCTACCCTCAACTCTGTGACCTCGTCTGATGGGCACCACTATAATGCCGGAACATTTATTTCACCTTGGACATGGGCATAGAAGGCACACCACCCAAAGGACATCCGAATTTTCGGTGCCTATCAAAGTTCCCATATTGTCATCGAAGGTATTTTTCCCTGAGGGTCTCCACGGCTTGCTACGACCCACCAGACGGGTGATTCCGTACCTTCCCCTGTGTCTGTAAGCTACTTTCCACCGAACCTTGCTTCCAGAGCCCTGGGGATCCTTTAGCTTCACCATAGCATGCTTATGGCTACTTAGCCATCTCACCGCGACAAAGTAAAGTTTCTAACATGTATATTTAACGAACAAAAAATGGTCAACTCATAAAAAATTTAAACAAACTGATTAAAGGGGTGCAAACGTGTTAGATCAGAAATATTATAAGACATTCATTGAAAAAAAACAAGCATTGAGTATACAGTTCAGTAAAACGTAATCAATATTCTAATAGCTAACATCCCTGCATTGTAAATGTGAGTCATTTAAAGAAATTACGACAATTGGTCTCCTTAATGACCCCCTTTTTCCACATTCAGCAAAAGTTAACACAAGAAAGTAGGAAAATATCAAATTACCTACAAAGTTACACAACCAGTCATTATATTCTGTAAACGGAAAAATATCATATTGAACTAAATTAAACTATAATTTGTTCAGTCAACTTTAGTATTTTTTATTTAGGTTTGACTGGAATAGAAGGGTTAATATTAGAGAGAGTTTTTTCTGTTAGAATTCATTCATAATTCTAATTATTGTTTTGAAAACCTCTTTCTTTAGGGAGTTAAATAATACAAAAGAAACATGTCACACTTTTATGTTCTAAAACAATAATTGTAGTAGAATAATGAATCATCAATCACCTATAAAGGGCTTGTAATATGCCACTTTGTAATTTATAAACTAGTTTCAACCCTTAAATACAACGTGGGGCAAACAGAATTCGAAAGATTGAGTTTTTGCACATCGAAAAGTTGGATTATAATTATATTCTGGACACGTGAAAGTATTGAAACTTATTTGTTCTTGGAAAATACCGCAAATGGCGCGGTAAACGCCATCTGTAGCACGATGCTACATTTTAGGATTACGTATGCTCCAACAAGGTCTATTTAAATATATGGATATCTACTTGCTGAAACGAATCCCGGCGTAGTTAACCTCAACGTGATAGGCACGTTACCATAATCGAATAAAATAATTCGAAGTGCTTTGTAATCTGTCGAAACTGCCAGACGCGGATAGCGATTTCGATCTTTTTGGATCTCATCAGCGCGTAGCAGACATCTCCGACAGAATACAGACCACTTCGAATTATTTTATTCGATTATGGTAGTGCCTATCACGTTGAAGTTAGCTACGCCGGGACCTTGTTGGAGCATACGTAATCCTAAAATGTAGCATCGTACTACAGATGGCGTTTACCGTGCCATTTGTGGTATTTTCTAAAACGCGCTGTTAAGACAGCAGGTAAAAGTTGGTCTGTGTACTGTCGGAACTGTCTGCGACGCGCTGATGAGATCCAAAAAGATCGAAATCGCGATCCGCGTCTGGCAGTTTCGACAGAATACAGACCACTTCGAATTATTTTGTTTTATTTATTCTTGCCTCCTGTTTCCTTATTTTTAAAATGAAGTAGAATAAGAAAATGAATGGTGAATTAAACTCGAAAAAACGATAAGTATAGTCTAAAAAAAAGTATATCTATATAATGTAAATAGACTACACGGGCTTTATTAGCACTAATATACGATACCTTGTCGATTTCTAAAGCATCTTTAATATTTTATGAGGTCAACATGACAATACACTTCAACCAAAAGGCAAACGGATGTCAATGTCACTACCACATTATTTTTTAAGGAAGAAAGGAAACCTTCGCAGTCATGGAATTTACCTTACCTAACGCGCATTTCAAGTTTTTTTTTTCGATGCTCTACTACAATTCCCTTCATTAATAAAAAAAAGTGCGACCCTTTTTGTTATTTTAAGAGGCCATTAAAAAAAGAAAAACGAAAGTTGCTACCACCTTGTGTGTATACCTACTATTTAATTTTGTATCCACAAACGGCCTTGTAATCGAGGTCAATAATGTATCTATTCCATTGTACAATTTATGCATACGCATACATATACAAACCTGTGTGCCTGTTTGTTGTCTCATGCCTCGAGAACCATTGAAAGGAATTTTATAAAAGTTTCATTGTTATACGGAGTATTCGATCGGGATAACTATAAGCTATGTTTGAATAAATTTTAGTGAAATTTTCACTCTTGTAAAGAGCAGTTTGAAAGTTACTGAACTATGAGATTTGATTAAGAATCAGACTCAGGGTTGGTCAAAACGTGTACTTGGAAATCAAAATCAGAAACAAAATTGTAACAGCACGCTTGAATTTTGAAATATCCTAATCGAATCTACATTCGACATCATTTATCGCTGAATTAGAATCTCCTTTTAGATTTTCCCAAGCGTATCAAGATTTTGATACATCGTAGCTTAAAAATTCGGATAATACTAATTTTGGCTTGTTAGGCTTTGAAATACGTTAGGATTTCTGGAAATTTTAAACTGCTGAAAGGTTTTTGTGAACACATTTAAGTGCGCCATCAAATAATACATCTAAAGATTACCTGAGCACTTTCTTTTCGGGAATAGTATATTTTTTCTGGATAAAAGGGACCCTATGTTTTTTCTGTACCCCTGGCAATTATCTTCAAGATTTCATAATGATCGATTGGGTGATTAAGGTGTGAAATCGACCACATTGAATTAACATTTTCTATCCCTCCGGACGGTATATTTTTTCTGGATAAATGTGACCCTATGTTCTTTTTTATACCCCTAGCAATGTATCTACAAAATTTCATGATGATCGATTAAGTAGTTAAGGCTTAAAATCGGCCACATTGAACTAACTTTTTGTATCCCTCCGGAACAGTATATTTTTTTCTGGATAAAAGGTACCCTATGTTCTTTTCTATGACCCTGGCAATGTGTCTTCAAAATTTCATCATGATCGATTCAGTAGTTAAGACGTGAAATCGACCACATTGAACTATCTTTTTCTGTCCCTCCGGAACGGTATATTTTTTCTGGATAAGAGGTACCCTATGTTATTTTGTGTAACCCTGGCAATGTATCTACAAAATTTCATGAAGATCGATTCAGTAGTTAAGGGGTGAAATTGATCACATTGAATTAACTTTTTCTATCCCTCCGGACGGTGTACCTTTTTCTGGATAAATTGGACCCAATGTTCTTTTCTATACCCCTGGCAATGTGTCTTCAAAATTTCATGATGATTGAATGAGTAGTTAAGACGTGAAATCGACCACATTGAAGTAATTTTTTCTATCCCTCCGGAGCATTATATTTTTTCTGGATAAGAGGTACCCTATGTTATTTTATGTAACCCTGGCAGTGTATCTACAAAATTTCATGAAGATCGATTCAATAGTTAAGGGGTGAGATCGATCACATTGAATTAACTTTTTCTATCCCTCCGGACGCTATCTTTTTTCTGGATAAAAGGTACCCTATGTTCTTTTCTGTACCCCTGGCAATGTATCTACAAAATTTCATGAAGATCGATTCAGTAGTTAAGGGGTGAAATCGACCACATTGAATTAACTTTTTCTATTCCTCCGGTTGGTACATTTTTTCTGGATAAATGGGACCCTATGTTCTTTTCTATACCCCTGGCAATGTATCTACAACATTTCATGAAGATCGATTCAGTAGTTACGGGGTGAAATCGACCACATTGAATTAACTTTTTCTATTCCTCCGGTTGGTATATTTTTTCTGGATAAATGGGACCCTGTGTTCTTTTCCGTACCCCTGGCAATGTATCTACAAAATTTCATGAAGATCGATTCAGTAGTTAAGGGGTGAAATTGATCACATTGAATTAACTTTCTCTATAACTCCGGACGGTATATTTTTTCTGGATAAATGGGACCCTGTGTTCTTTTCCGTACCCCTGGCAATGTATCTACAAAATTTCATGAAGATCGATTCAGTAGTTAAGGGGTGAAATTGATCACATTGAATTAACTTTCTCTATAACTCCGGACGGTATATTTTTTCTGGATAAATGGGACCCTATGTTCTTTTTTAAGAAGTTAAGGTGTGAAAAGCCGACAAACAAACTCATTCGCATTTATAATATTAGGACATGCTTAGGACAATTATGAGGCTAAATTTATATTCAGCACTTTAAATTATACGTCATAGAGTATTTCCCTTTTGGTTGGTCATATTAAAATTTTGGTGAATGCGCCGGACATCCAAAACCCCTATCAATTTTCGGTCAATATCAAGAAGTGTATCGATTGTTTTCTTTCTTACTTTTAAAGGTCACAATGTCCTACCTGGAGATTTATAATGAGCAGATAAGAGACCTCCTTAATCCTTCCTCGGGCTACCTAGACCTTCGAGAAGATTCAAGGGGAAAAAATATTCAAGTGGCTGGATTGTCAGAAATTTCTACCACATCGACTAATGAGGTGAGCTATAAAAATAAACTATTTTATGACACTACTTGAAGGGAGTCATGTATTACCATTTTACCCATTGCACGTAATTTTCGAATAAAATTTAAACGAGATTACCATGACTAACAACTAATACTCTTGACCTATTTTTAAACAGTTTTATTGTTACCAAAAGAAAGCCAATTTCTTCGTAATGAGAAAAAAAATCATAAAACTACTAATATTCACATTAACTCACCTACATATGTCTTTCTAAAGCTAGGCAATTGTCTCTAAATCCTCTAGAATCAATATTTAATAAAGGTTTCGATCTTATCTGACTTTTGAAAAGCGATATGTAAGAGATCTTGCAATTAAACCGTAACAAACACCCTAGAGAATAAAAACCAGCTGGTGTTGTCCCACAAGTCCTGTAAATTGTTAAACAGGATGTAATCGGTCTATCGTCAGTAAATTGCAACTAGAACACATCGATTTATCTTTATCTTTGTAAAATAGACATTGTGCAACCGGGTTTAATTTTTTTTTTGGAAAGAAAAGCCTCACATTTCAGTTTCACTGGACATATACAGATCAGAGGTCAAATAATAATTATTTTACTATATAGATGTTCTGATTGATAATATTTTCCAATTTTTTAATTTTTGAAGACAGCTTGAAGCTTCATAATTCTCATAAATAGTGAAATTACCTGTTATAAGAGAAAAGTCTCTCTTTATTTCGTCCAAATTCGGAAATTCGCCCATTTTACAGATTACAATTACACCGCATGTTAGCTAGGAAATGTCAGGCCAGCGTAGTGTTCGGAAAATATGTAAATCGTCACGATTTTCAATTAACGCCAATGGTCCACTGGTATCGATGACTAGCTGCCACCTAGACAGACTCGGTCTCTACACTCGGCCGGTGCTATAGTTTTTTTTTTAATTTTGACATTGACTGGAATCGCTTACCCTCCAATATTAGCATATTTTTTCTTCTATTTTTACACAATCAGGTGATGTCCCTTCTACAAAAGGGCAACAAAGCTCGAACAGTAGAGCCAACTGCAATGAACAAGACGTCTTCACGAAGCCACGCCCTCTTAAGCGTAACCGTCAAGCACACGACCCCAATCGATAACGAAAAAGATCACCTAAAAATGTGCATGAAACAGGGCAGACTTTTCATGATAGATCTGGCGGGTTCGGAAAGGGCGAACAAAACAAAAAACAGGGGCAAACGCCTCCAAGAAGGGGCCCATATAAACCGATCCCTCTTAGCCCTCGGCAACTGCATAAACGCCCTCAGTGGAGGGGCGCGTTACGTCAACTTCAGGGATTCAAAGCTCACAAGGCTCCTCAAGGAAGCCCTGGGGGGAAACTGCCGAACTGTGATGATAGCCCACGTGTCTCCGGCCCTCTCGCAGAGGGAAGAAACAAAGAACACCCTCGTCTACGCCGACAGGGCTAACCACATCTCCAACAAGGTGGAAAGGAACATGTTTGACGTTTCGTATCATGTGACTCAGTATCAAACGGTTATTAACGAATTGAGGGGTGAAATTTCGCGATTGCAGTCGAAGATGACCGAGGAGAGACCCAGATCTGGGGACATCAGGAGAATCAGTGCCGAACAAAGGAACAACGAGGTCAGAAATCTCAGAGAGCAGATTGTTTCCACGTTCAAGGAACAAATGAAACTGAGGAGAAAACTCATGGAAATCGACTCCCACCTTCTAAGTCTCGGTATGGATGCTGAGAGACAGCATCTGATCATCTCCCATTGGGAATCCAGAAACAGCAAACTGTACAAAAACCATGTCAACATATCCAGGGCTCAGACTCAGCAATCCGTAAGGTTAGTGGCATAAATAATCTCACAAAAGGTGAAGATTCATCATGCAGATTTTGCCCATTACTATGGACAAAGAAATTGTTGCATACAAAGTCTTGTACTTTGCCTTGGTCTTATACGTTTATGTCTGAGTCTTGTCAATCGGATCTCAATCTTAATCTGGATGCATTTGTTAAGACCAAGATAAAAACTGCGACTCCAAAGCAAATTTTTCTCATCATATGAACAAAGAAATCATTTATCTTGAATATTTACATTTCGACTTGTTCCTATTATTACTGAGGTATTCTGGGTCTTGTTGATGGTCTTGATCTTCCAAATTAAGTTTAGATCTTCACCTTGCAAATGTTGCTTTGTATTTGACCATGACCTGGATGCATTTTGACGGGACCAAGAACAAATATTGCAAGACCAGACAATATTTTCATTATTGTCACTATTCACTAGATACTTAGATACCTAATATTCGATTTTTCCAACGAAAAGAAAGAAGAAATACGAAGGTTTCCACTCCGCCGATCATCTGAACGAAATAGCCGAAGAAGGATTTGAAAATGAAGAAGACGACGAAGAGGGAGAAGTAGAAGGGGATGCTGCAGTCCAACTGGCGTGGGCAGAACTCGGAGAGATCGAGAGGGAGCAAGAGAGATGGTCGGAATTGAGGTCACACATCGAAGAAAAGCTGGAATTGTGTAGAGAAAGAGGAGTCGCCCTGGAAGACGTAAGCAAGCAACTTTATCTCGTTCAATATGAAGCATTTTTATTCTTTTTTGTTGTAATAGAAACTCCCAGCACTGTTATCATCAGACGACGAAAGGGAAATTTTGGCTTTGATGTGTAGAGTTCATGAGCTGGAAGCTGACAAAATGGCCTTGCAATCGGAGAGACTTGTCAGGCAACACGAATTGAGAAGAAGAGACCTGGTCATACTCCGGTACGACAGACAGAGACAGTTGTCTGAAGACATCATCACCAGACAAAGAAAAATAATCGAAGGTACATTTGCCTGTTTCCTGGTGAGTATGCACACGGCAGAAACGAAATTTTAAACCACTTTTTGTTCCAGATAGCAACATAACGATTCCTCAGGAGTTGCAGGAATTGTACAATTCTTATCAGCAAGAAATCCATGCTTCGACCTACGCAGATAGCAGCTTCTCGCCCACCGTTAGTCCAAACAAGTTACCCCCTGTATCTAAAATGTAAAACATTAAAGTTTATTGTTTGGTCAACTTTATTTCACCTTTGCCCTTTCCCCCGATCAGATACAGCGACCCCATCTTCCGTAGAATAGTTTCATCCGAAATTAGCAGCGAAGGAAGTCCACCATCATCAGCTGAGTCCGAGGCCGAAAACTACCCCTTGCCGTTACTGAATGACACAAGTATAGATCGTGTCATGGGACACCCCGTTTCCAGACCGGGAGCAAGCATGAGATTACCTCCCTTGCATCCCCCTAGCCCTCCTGTAAGAGGAAACAGGACGTTGCCTGCTTCTGCCGAAAATGGCTGGTAAGTTTGTACAAAAATTTTCTTTTTTATTTCGTCTGTTTGGCTCTTTATTTATTTATTTAGTTAGAGAACATGTTTAGTATAGACTTGGGTGTTTAGTTTCTTTTTCTAAAAGTTTTGAGGTATATCTTTGGGTAGTTGGGAGTAAAATGTTGTTTTTCCTGTTATTTCCAGGAATCAAAAAAACTTGAAAAGGTCGCAAAGTGAAAGAAACTTATTGTAAATGATATTTGTATAAATATTTTTTAGCTACTTATACAGAAAAGTACAAAATGTGTTGAAACGATATTGCTTATTTTTAATAAATAGTTTGAGTAAATATACAGCAGAAAAAAAATATTTCCATTATTCCATTAAACCAGATCATTTTTTATTTACTATTTATTATAACAGTATCATTTTAATGTCATTTTAATACTTCATGTGATTTTTGTTTATTTTTTTAATACAAATGCATGTGGGGCCTGCGCAGGTAAGTGCATAGAGTGGTAGTTTACGAAGCGAGAGATCCCCGGTTCGAACCCCGCAGCATACAAATTAAAAAAAATGTTGCGCTCTGTGTGAAAATCAATAGAGAAAGAATAGTTGCCCCTCTGCATATGTATGGGTCATCTATATAGATAGGGGAAAAACTTCTCTAGGGTTTATATAGTAGAAATGAATAAAACAAACGACTATGCAAAGGGGGTTGTATAGGGAAAGGAAGTGAACGCGACGGTAGACCCTCTCAAAATGCACTTAGGTATGATTTAATTGATTATAAAACGTAAAAGAATCTGATAAAGAAACCCCTAGTTTATCTTTAATAATTTTTTTATTATTAAAATTAAATAGCGTACACAAAAGACCAGTAAAAAATGTTAAATATTAAAAAAGCACACGGAAATATAAATCGCGACTTCTTATCAATCCAAATCGCCACTTCTTGGGGAGTCATACTGGCAAAAGTACCGGAAGGTGGTTGCCCATTGTTATTTCTATTTGGTACAGGGATTGTAACGTTATCGCCACTACCACTACTGGTTATCAAAGTATCGTCGCTATGATTGTTCACTTCGTGAATATTAATGCCCGGAAGACTCTGTTAATGACAAATAAAATGAGGGGGATGAAAATGCACTTAAATATGACTTAAAATAACTTACGTGGACGGTTAAATAATTGTTGTATGTAGGTTGTTTCCTTCCATTGTTTATCTTATCATCCAAACTACTCACAATACTTGAACAGGAATGGGATTTATGGAGACTGTTCAGAGAATTGTTCCATTCTTTTTGAAGTTCTTTTCTAGCCAGTTTCGGAGTCAATGCTGACTTGAGAATATATTTACCCGTCATTTTTTTTAATTCCACTTTCTTCCTGTGAAAATATTAATTTAGAGGGTTGTAATGGGCTAAAGTTTATTGGTTTTTCCCCAATTTTTAGTTTGAACTTTTCGATTGAAAAGCAGCAACAAAAATGCATTGGTACTAAACAATTGGATAAAAGTGAGCAGGTTTAAACATATGATATGTTACAAGAAGAGATATGTAGCCAAGGGTGCCCAAAAAAACAATGTAATATTGATGTCTTACTTTCTTCTCCAAATTACGTTCACAAAGGCGAATTCGGCCATCGATAAAAATATGAAGACGGTACATCCCAGAAACCAAATTTCACTCGCTTTAATGTAAGACACTTTAGGTAAATTTTTACTTTGTCCGGAAGCCAAAGTAATGAATGCCAACATGGTTGAAGTCCCTAAACGGATAATCAGTTTAGTTTATTTGCATTCAGTGGATGTATTATTTACAATTTATAAACATACCTAGTGTTACTCGGGGTGGAGCGTTGTCTGCCTGTAACCAAAATGTCACCCATGAAGTAACTACCAGTAGCATGGAAGGTATGAAGTAATCCATGATGTAATAACCAATTTCTCTGGCAATATGGAACTCGAAAATTAAACTGCTGTGGTTACCAGCTAGAAAAATTATTTATAAACAAATACTACATTCAAAAAGACCCGTAATTAATTGACACCCTTATTTTATGTTTTCGAAATTGGAAACTGAATACTAACAGTAAAATCGAAGTAAAAGAATTAAGAGTGAAGTTGTTCTTGCAGGCTTTAATTAAATAAAACAAAATTGAATTAGAATGATGACAATTTATACCATGATAGGACCCATGTGCCATTATTGACTGGTTTACAGTTTCATAGATTTCATATCCAATCAATGTGAATTCGGTCATGTGTAAGTGGCGACTAACTGTCACAGGGTCATCTTTTTCCCATTTTAGTTTAAGTTTGCTTATATTGTAAGTCCCTGCAAAAGAAAGGAAACTGATTACGACTCTAATGTTTGGGGGACATATACGTAGAAGTTCTAGAGTTGCCAAAACAGAAAGGGTAGGTACCTAATACCTGTACTTTGGTACCATAAAAAACACCAAAATTGCGATTGGTTTTTATAGGGTAATTGGTACTTTTGTGGTTATACTTTAGATAAATATTTATGGAGTAATTGGTACAACGATAACTTTATTGTAGTTGCATTGATATGGCAACACTTTTGATTAGTATTTATGGGGTAATTGGTCCAATGGTACCTTTATTTTGTCACCAACGATGTGGCCATGTTTTGGATAATTATTTATAGGGTAATTGGTACAGCGGTAACTTTATTGTAGTCCAATTGATATGGCTACACTTTTGACTAGTATTTATGGGGTAATTGATACAATGGTACCTTTATTTTGGCACCAACAATGTGGCCATATTTGGGTTAAATAGTTATAGGGTAATTGGTAAATGTGACCATATTATGGATAAGTATTTATGGACTACTTGATACAACGATAACTTTATTGTAGTAGCATTGATATGGCAACACTTTCGATTAGTATTTATGGGGTAATTGGTCCAATGGTACCTTTATTTTGTCACCAACGATGTGGCCATGTTTTGGATAAGTATTTATAGGGTAATTGGTACAGTGGTAACTTTATTGTAGTCCAATTGATATGGCTACACTTTTGACTAGTATTTATGGGGTAATTGGTACAATGGTACCTTTATTTTGGCCCCAACAATGTGGTCATATTTTGGTTAAATAGTTATAGGATAATTAGTAAATGTGACCATATTATGGATAAGTATTTATGGACTAATTGGTACAAAGATAACTTTATTTTAGTACAATTGAAGTCGCTACAGTTTTGGTTAGTGTTTAAGGGGTAATTATTTCAATGGTACCTTTATTTTGATATCATCGATATAACCACAACTTTGATTGATACTTCTTTATGGGGTAATTTGTACAATGTACCAATTATGTGGCTACACATCTGATCGGTATTTGTAAAGTAATTGATACAATGGTACCTTTATTTTGGCCCCAACAATGTGCTCATATTTTGGTTAAATAGTTATAGGGTAATTGGTAAATGTGACGATATTATGGATAAGTATTTATGGACTAATTGGTACAATGGTCACTTTATTGTAGTCCAATTGAAATTGTCACACTTTTGATTAGTGTTTATGGGGCAATTAGTTCAATGGTACCTTTATTTTGATATCATCGATATAACCACAACTTTGATTGATACTTCTTTATGGGGTAATTTGTACAATGTACCATTAATGTGACTACACATCTGATCAGTATTTGTACAGTAATTGATACAATGGTAACCTTCATTTTAATACCATTGATATTGTCACATTTTTGATCGGTTTTTGTATGGTATTTGGTAAATGGGTACCTTTTTTTGGTGCAATTGATTTACCACAGTTTTATGATATTGGTAAGAAGCGTACCTTTATTTCGATGCCATTTATATTGGCCAACCTTTTGATCAAATTTTTCTTAGGTAATTAGTACCTTTTTCTGGTACCAAAAAGCCAAACAATTTTTATACAAAATAATTGATTTATATATTATACGTAGCACCGTGTATTGGACAATTTACAAATTCATATAAATCATAACTCAGAAGTAGTTACTTTAATTCTAATATGTAAATGTCACGAGCGACCTTAATACAAAGCAGAAAAGCATTGCTAACCTTGGAGAAAAAAGGGATATTACGCGGAAACGTGAATTTATTTGCTGAAATAGAGCTATCAATTACAAAAGCCTGTCGTTTATAAAGTGCATAAACCTTCAATAATGATAGGCACTGCATTGATTTGCAATTTGAGACGGCTTACAAACGAAAAACATTTGTAAACTACCTTAACCTTTGTTACAACTTTTTTCTATACACGACTAAAATATAATGAATAAACTTAATTAAAATTAATGTTATAGTAATATATAATAGGTACGTTGTTCGTAAAAGAATTTCGAGTAAACGTTAAACAAATATCCTAACGAAAACTTAAATATTAATGAGAAAATTCATCTTTAATTTTTATCCACTCTAAATTACCTCAAGTTAATGAGAAAAAAAATTGTTGCTGTTGCCAGATCCTCACCGGGAATCGAACCCGGGACCTTCGGCTTACACATCTATACTCTGATCACCACCAACTACGAGATTCGATTCGGGTTCGATTCCCGGCGAGCAGCAACAATTTTTCTGAGGTAATTTATAGTGCTAAAGATGAATTTTCACATTAATATATAACTAATTACTACTGAGTTGCAAAGTGTTTCATATGGATAACTTAAACGCAAAGAAAGGGTGTTTTCTGTACTAAAACAGTTCGCCATCAAAACAAATGTGTTAAGAACCAAAAGCAAGACAATGACTGGTTTAAAAAAATTTTAAAGATAACTATTTTTGTTAGTCTATTTGTAATATCTATTTGACTTACAAGTCTGGAAGTATATGCTGCATTTTTGTTCGTCAAAGGGGAATTTCTTTAAATCCATCCAACAATAAATACTAACGGACATTCGTTCGGTAAAGACAACCTTCCCCATTGGGTTGATGGACATGTAAACGTCCTTGCCACCAAAACCCATCAGAGAACTGGACCTCTCGTTGGGAACGTAAATATGAGGCGTCCAAATCCGTCCGCTCAGTATATCACCCCCCACAATGGGCCCCCTTTTGGGGGACAAGTTGTGATAGTCCAATCTATTATCCATATAACTGAATGTTATCATTAAATGGAGCTTGAATCTCTGGTGAACGTACAAAAAATTAATTTACCATTGTAACGGTAACAATAATGGTACAATACAGAAAAATTAAAATGTTTCTATTAATTCATCAGATTTAACGCTTTCCATATGTTGATCGATCTAAAAACCTATAATTGTCCTAAAACGCGTTCTTTTTTATCTACCCTCTGTATACGTAACTATGAATTGAATCCAAAATTATTTCTAAGAAACTAGAATTGAAAAACTACCACACAATAACGTAAATAAGAAAGAAATTTCGATTAAAAATTGGTCAAAATCGCATAGAATCTTTCTGGCATTTATGTTAATGTAAAATTTCCTTTTTAATTTCGATTGAAAATCAGAAAAACTTACATAACTTTCCTCCACTTCTATATGACTAATGTCTAGTTGTACAGCAACTTCTAAGGGTTCGTTCATGGACGGAATCGTCAAACTGTCATAACGACATGTGTGTACCAATATGGACAAAAAGGCATCTTGGGTCAAAGCATCGACGTCACCTTTCAATGATGGACAATCGGATTGTCCATTAATGTTACCATTACCATTGGTATTATCGTCATTGTTTAAAATGTCAGTTTTATTACTGGATGGGGTGGTTGATGCCGGTGCCAATGTATTTTGTGTTGTGGTAGTGGACGATGGAGATGGAGAAGTGTTTGTTGTCCAAGAATTATTAGCATCAGTTTCTGTTTTATGAATTGTGGTTGGTTGGGAATATAAGGTGGATGGACTAGAGTATGGCGAAGAATTAGAAAAAGAGGAATTATTATCTAATATACGAGATTCTTGTGAAGTAGTACTAAAATAATTGTTTTGCCTTGACGAAACACTGAAAGTAAAGAAAAATAGACTGAATTAAAAGTAGATTCGTGTTTATAGTGTATAAAATTGTTATGCAAAACTGTACTGGAGTCAAATTCGGAAGGCGAATAGTTTCCCTGCAGTCCCGTTAAAATAGCAGACACTGCAAAACTTGCACAGACTTAATACCAGAGTCAAAAGTTTATTTAAAGCAAATCTACCAAGCACCCCATAAAACCAAGTATATTACACATGAAAACATACGTCTGTAAATTACTGCTTTATTAGGGAGTGATTTTTTATGGGCCAGTGCATGATAATTTATTTATTTATTGAAAACTATTGACTTAATTAGACAAGGCATACAATATAGCGCATAGGCATGTTCAAATGTTTATTCCGTTTGTCTTTAAAGTAGCATAGCAAACAAAACAAAGAAAACATTGTTTTTAGATAGGTGCTCATAGAGACACAGTAGGCGCTGGTATATCGCGAAAAACAAAAGCTAAAGCTCGTCGGGATTTTTATTATCCCAAAAATTATTAGGTACGCATAGTTGGAATAGATTTTTTAAACTTTTTTTCGTAATTTTTAAAATAGAATGCGTATCGATATTCTCGAAAAACGTCAAATTATTATTAATAACTTTATAATATGGTCCTATAATATTGACTCAGATACCTATAAATTGTGTTATCGAATTTTTTAGTATGTCGTAAATAGGTGCTTGAAGTATGTTTTATTTATTTCTCAATATTGTCGTGGTTACGGTAGATTTATTAAGCACAGTAAATTAATTCTTGGAAACGGTTACATAAAAGTAGAATAATTATTTTTTTATGTGTAGATATGTACATTCCCAGCTTTCAAATATTGTAACTCCCTCCCTAATAGTCAACGAAAATGAACTCAAAACAATTTTTTTTATGATTACTAATAATTAAACCTAATCTATATTAAATTGTAGACTTTAGAATAGATTTAGTTTGATCCCTGCCTTCTCAACGTGTAAGAATTCGTAATTTTCATTAAATATATGTTTTTCTATTACTATAAATTACTTGAATGAATCGAGTTAGATTTCTTATGTTCAACGCTGTTTTGTGTTCTTTGATTCTATCATTGAAACGTCTATCAGTTTGGCCTATACAAGCTTTGTCACAACTACCGCAATTCTGTTTATAAATCTCTTCTTTGGTATCTTTTTTTTTATGGTGGTATTTTCGTATTAGCTAAAGAGATAATTGGATTTGTAAAATTCGTTAAATATTCGAAATGTTACCTTTAGGAAAGTATGAATAAGAATTTTTGTTAATTACGTATTAACCAAATTTAACATTTCTTCCCCTAGTTTTATTTATTTTTAATTGTATTAATCGGGTTCGGGTTCCAATTAATAAACCCCGCGAAAAATATAATTTCGAACAAAACTGTTGATAGGTATTATTCATTAGGGGGGAAATATGTATATAAATCTGAGCCAGTACATATATAATACAGGGTGATCAAAAAGTAGATTCCAATTAGAAAAATTAAAAAATAAGTTGAATTAATTAATAGGTAAAAACTTACGTATGTTCCTGACTAAAATTCTGTCTTTGAATATTATCTGCATTGTTAAAGGATGTGTGAACAGCCAGTAACACATGTACCCCTACGAACACTTTCGAGAACATTATTCATAGCATTTGTTTTTTTTTACACTTAACAGTATGCTATAAAAAAAATACCGCACACCGGGTTCTAAGTACTAAGAACCCTACCTTATAAGTCAGAAATAATTTTCATTACACATTTTAATAACTCCCACTCAAAGTTCCTTCATAAATTCCGTCACAATTTGAATAAACATTTCCTAAACCCATATACCTCGTTTACAGTCTACACGGCATTTTTTGTTTAATTAATTTATTATCGTATGCGGCATGTTAATAAAAGAATTACAAAAGGTAATCCTTTTGTTGATATTAAGCCACTACTCATTGTTGTTAAAATCTTAACCGTGAATCACGTCTAAACTTGCATAAAACTGTTGCTGTTAATTTCAGATTTTCGTTTTTATGTGTGCAATTTAAGTTTTTACAGTTTATTGTGTCTCTGATTTTATTCCTTACAGTTAACACGTCATTTTTTTAGATGCCATTTTGATTTTGCTTTTCGCCCATCTTGTTAGTTCTTTCATGGCCGCCATCTTGTTTGACTTTGCGTTTGTTTTAAAGACAATTGCGATAAATAAATTACATACGTCATACATATCAAAAACGCATCGCAAATCTACAAATCTCTACCAAAACATTACTAAAAATAACATAAACTGCTTTAGTGTAATATAATTTACTATTTATAGTGACAATGTTTATCTAAAAAGCGGCTAATCTAGGGTACTTGAGCATAAATCAAGTCGGCAAAATATTTAATTTTTTGTTTAACTTAGTACACAGAGTCACACATTTGTCGAAAGCAAACACGAGGTCATAAAACTGCAAGATAATAATTATGAATGGACAAACAAATGAATGTGTGTAAAGTTTTCGCCTACTTGATTAGAAACTTAAATTCATCAAAAATCACGTGCTTTTTCACGAAACCTCAAACATTCGCTTGATTACTTATTTACTTAATGGTTTAGTCACGACTGTTCTTTCTAGTTTTGTGGAAAATAATTAAAAAGTAAATTTTCAAAATAAATAAAATATTTTTTTAAGTGAATTCACACGCTTTGGCCTTGCCTCGTTCTTGCATAAAGAATTCGATATTATTCATCTTCAATTAACTTCGTAGCCGCTCTAATTAAAGGTGTAAGTAACTATTTAACATTAAAAGTTGTACATCCGCTAATTTACTTGTTAGATATCTAACGCTAACTTCTTCTGCAATCTCCGAAGAAAACGATTGATAATTTATTTACTTAGAAGAAGAAAAAGAGACTCTGAAACATAATCGGAGTTCGCAGATAATATTTTTGTTAAATTTTTACAGTTTTGTACTATCTCAAAAGTTTTATTAGGAGTCGGGGGCAAGTTAAGTAACTTAATTGAAAAAAGATTTTTCTAATATCATGTGGGGGGTATCGTTTAAAAGGTTGATTAATAAAACGAACGAAATCTGTAGAGTTGCAAAGTTATTGTTGTAATTGTACTTCATGTCCTGCCTCTGTTGATACCAGAGTTAATCAAACTTTAGAACCTACATTGAACACATAAAATTAATTATAATGTAATTAAATAAATTATTTGATTCAGGCCTCTAACTTACCGCCATTTGTTCTTTCATGTACATATACGAACAAAATGATCCAAACACTCAGTGGGTACATTGAGTTATTTTTTAAAAAATTTAGCCAGTAGAAGAACTGGCGATTACAAATTTTCTAATTTTTTTTGTAGGTACAATTAAATACTAACTTAATAAAAGAACTCAGTTCTGTTATTATTTAAAATTAGATGATTTTTGTATTAATTTTTTATACTTGAATTTGACCTAGAGATAGCTTTAAGAAAAATGGAAGCGGTCCTGACAGATCAGTACTGTATGAAAGTAAATAAAACTAAAACTAAAATACTGGTATGCAAGGGAAGAAAAAGTAGGGAAGGAGCGAATATAAAGATAGGAGACGAAAAATTAGAAGAAGTGGCTGATTTTAGATACCTAGGAAGTCAGATAAGTCAGGATGGAAGGAGTAGTAGGGATATAAAGCAGAGGATAGCGCAGGGTCGTGTCGCCTTTAATAAAAAGAAGTCACTTCTATGCTCGCGAACGGTTAATTTAGAAATTCGAAAAAGGTTGTTAAAGGTGTATGTTTGGAGCACGGCGTTGTACGGGTGCGAAACATGGACAGTGGGAGCGGCGGAAAAGAAAAGGTTAGAAGCGTTCGAAATGTGGTGTTATAGGCGGATGATGAGGATATCGTGGGTAGAAAAGGTTAGAAATGAAGAGGTATTGGAAAGAATAGGAGAACAGAGGACTCTATGGAAGTCAATAAAAAATAGGCGAGATAGGTTGGTAGGACACCTTCTCAGGCATGAAGGTCTAGTCAGAGACATATTAGAGGCAGAAACAGGAGTTAGGAGGGGTAGAGGTAGACCTAGATTAGATTACTGTTCGCAAATAGTTAAGGATGTGGGCTGTTCTAGTTTTAGGGAAATGCGAAGTTTAGCTCAGGATAGGAAAGAGTGGAGGTACGTGTCCAACCAGTCTTAGGACTGACGACCTTATGATGATGATGACTTGAATTTGTCTAAGATATTCCATACTGATAACTCATTTAGTTTTTCTAATTCTCCAAAAATTTTCTAAGGAAAAGACAAAAAAATAATGTAAATACAAAATAATTATATTTCCTAGAAAATCAAAACTTATGTCAAACATTTTGCAACGAAAGGCCTTCAAAACTATTGTTAATTAATCAATTATTTCGACGTAATATTCTATGATTTGTTTGAGACTCTTTCACTTAAAAGACATATATTATAAATTGTAGGTAATTTAATTTATTATAAAAAAAGAAATATAAATAATCAACATCCCTAACTACATTTACATAGAATATTACTTAAAGATGAATTATCATTAAACCTGAATTACAGCTCAATTACTTTAAACTGTTCCGGCGCTTCCACCAAAATTTTCAATAACATTTTCTAACAATAATTGATAAATGATTGTATAACTTCATCAATGTCTTATTTTCGGCATTAAAACAATAATTTACAATAATAATTAACTAAAGACTCGTAATTAGTAACTAGCAGCTCCAAATAGAAAGGTGTAAGGGTTTTCAATCAAATTTTGCAAGACGCCTTGAAATATAACGCTAATTAATTATCTTTGCGTAATATTTTGTGATTTGTTCAAGAGTACTAATGAATATCATATAGAAGAGTTATTTCCGTGAGAAAAATTATTTTCTAGCGTCCTTTGTAATAATATTATTACAGTTATATTTACTAGTTCTTCCCCCTGACCCCGGTCATTTTTATTGCTCCATTATGACGTAGTGTCGGCCATCATTCTTTTCTAATTGTTGCAGTTGTCGGCCATCATTCTTTTTCGATTGTTGTCGCATTGTTACTGATGTCGGCCATTATGTTTTTTTAATAGATGTATAGTAATCAATGATTAAAATTTAAAGGAATTGTTTGTAAATAGGTATGCAACACATCGTATACTTCAGCGTAAGAAATAGCTGATACT
>NW_020442449.1:82874-114031 GCF_000699045.2 Agrilus planipennis | reverse complement strand
GAAGGTATTTGCAATAATTTGTGACTTTATAAATAAATTAAAGGCAGACAAATAATAAGAACAATTAAAAAATAATTCAACTTTATTAAAACAAAATATAGGTACTTACTATAATTACAAAACTATTTAATCGTCGTATGGGGTTCAATACATTTAACAGTATATTTAATAAAATGTAAATCTTGTAACAGCTGGGTAAGTCTCTTAAAATGTCTTTCAGTGTAAGGTAGAGCACTTTCAACAATTTTGCCTAAACCTGATATTTTACACCTTCCGCTTTGTATCTCCTCCAGCAAAATATTAATTACTAATTGGGCCTCCTGACAAAACCTACTATTGGTGTTCCATTCGAGGGCACAATTTAGCAACAACTCCTTCTGTTCATCTCTTAGCTGTTCGACAGTACTTTTCAGGCTTTGATCGGCCTCTTTTAAAACTGCTTGAATTATTCTCAGAGTTTGCAAAGGCCTATTAAGTTCCAAGGCTAGAGACAAGGCTTTCAAATATTTCCCCTCGTGAACATAATTGCTCATGATTTGTTCTTGTAAAGTTAATTCTTCTTCTCGTTTTTTCTTTTCCTCGCGATTCTGTACTGTGACGTCTTTCCATTTAATTAAGAGCGAATCCGAACCACCTGTTAAAAAGCCTGATTCGTCAGTTTTAAGTGCCAGAGCCCATATTCGAGCTTGGTGTTGGTCTAATGTGAGGGAACATTCAGAAGTTTTCAGATTAAATAGCTTAAGCAGGCCGTCTGCACCTGCAGTCAAGATTTGCAGACCGTTTGTTATAAATTCAGCCCTCAAAACGCTAGCTTCGTGCCCCTCAATTGTTTTCAGGCAATTTAATTCAGCAGTGGACCACAATTTGACTGTACAGTCCGCCGAGGATGTTAGAACTACTTGGTCAACCGGGGAGAAACGTGCGCACCAAACGCCCCTCTTGTGACCCCTTAAAGTACCCAGCAATTCTAAATCTGTTGACCACAATTTCGCCGTTTTATCCTGAGACGCAGTAGCTAACATTTTGTCATTTGGAGACACTGTTACACTGTTTATGTCTCTTTCGTGGGCAATCTGCGTCTTCAAACAAACCAGTTTTTCACCAACCATTAATTTATCTGGTACTTTCCACACTTTTAGACATGTATCCTGACTGGCAGAGACAAGAAACGAACTTGCGAGATTGCTGAAAGCCACTGAACCCACTGATGCAGTGTGCGTTTTTACTTCTGAAATAAATGTAGCTGTTCTACCATCCAACAACCATAATCGAACGGAATTGTCTTTGCCAGAAGAAGCAAAAAGGTTTCGATTTGCCATACATTTACTCAATGAAAGTACAATGTCAGTATGGCCTTTAAGAAGTTGGCAATTCATTGTAGCATCTTCATATAACTTCACGTCACAAGAATTGGTTGCAACCGCTATAAACTCGTCCTCTTTTCCCACATATATGGCATCTAAAATTTCATCAGAAAAGCCAACAAACTGCTTCACACAAGAAAAATCACTGGAATTATGTAACAATATGTTTTGATCTGCCGTTACAACTCCAAAAATATTTCTAATGCTATCAAAAATTAATTTAGTTATTGATAAGCCTCCTTCGTCTTTTGCCTTGTCAACTAAAGAGTTACTTTGTCGAAATAATTCCTTTGATTTTAAAACATCCCAAATGCGTACAATACCCAACTCCCCAGCTATTGCTACATGAATTCCTTCTTTTTCATCAATGATCAAATCAGGTAACTGAAATTTATGTGGCAGACTAATAACACTTTCAACTGCTTCATACACCGGAATAACTTTCAAATACTTTTCTTTATTACTGTCCCATAAAATAATGACTTTGTCACGACCTGCACTTATAAAATGCTTTTTGTCATGGTGAAAAGCAATGGAAGTAACTTTACTAAAATGGCCATTGAATGATCTTAACAGTTGTCCTTTCTCTAGCCCCCAAAGATGTATTTTACCATCGTCACCTGAGCCAAAAATGCAATTCTTCTCTTGGTAAAATTCAACAACATGAATAACACCCTGTGCACCCTTTAAGCCATATATGCAAGCTTGATGTTCCAATTCCCATATACGAATAATTCCATCGGAGCCCCCACTAGCCAAAACATTCTCTAAAAGTGTGAGCCTTGCAACTGGACCTTTGTGTATGTACTTCCACATTTTTATCACATTTCCTTCTTCATTCCATAGCTTAAAGAGTCCGCTTTTGTGCGATGTAACTATCCGTTTGTTATTACAAGTGAATGTTTGAATTTCATCAGCATCTTCACCTTCTTCTCCAATTAACGAAGACACACTCCCATTATCAATGTTAAATAAAGACACTGTTGAGATACCTTTGCAGTAAAGTATATTATCGTGCCATTCTACGTTTCCTCCAGTATAAAATGCCCCATGCTTCGATTCTACATCAAAACTAAAAACAACAATAATCCACGTGTAGTTTAAACAAGAAAAACACAATATTATTGATACTTACACTTCCTTTAACTTGTGCATAATGATAGCTTAAAATTATTTCAGTACTTTCTCTTTTAAAAGAATAGTAACATTTATTTAAAACTTAATTTTAAGTTATTTTCTCAATGCATCTTTTCAAATTAACTAAACTAACCTCATATAACCAAACTTTTAACTGTCAGAAACCCCATAGAACGTAGTCGTGCCATTGAGTAGGTAGGAAGTGGTTATATAAACGCTTAGAGGAATCAATTAATATTTATTTATTTATTTGTGTATTTATTCATTTATTTATCTCACAAAAATATATTTACGTCGTAGAAGGTGTTCCTAGCACCAAAACAATTGAAATTCTACATTGAAACAAAAATAATTCTAACATCAAAATAATAAGGACCATTTGATTTTTCAATATTCTAAACAAATTTACATACGTGTCGTTTTCCATTTACATGATATCTTAATGTATGCATCTATACATTTCGTTTTTCGTGTTTTATGAAGAGAATCACCCAACAAAAAGAACATCACTGATAACTATTTCTGATCATTACATTTTTATAATTTCAAATGAATTTGTAATAAACGGTAGCGTTTAAGAAGACACTACCTGCATGACCCTGAAAAATGACAAATGAAGGTATTTGCAATAATTTGTGACAACTGTTAGGTTAAATTTAACTTTTTTGCTGAAATATAAGGGAGTTTTCCTAAATTTTATGATTCTAATTGTTATTTAATGTAAGTTAAAGTTCTTGTTTATGTGTTCAGTATTAGTGTTTTCTTTGCAACATGTTTTGTAAATGGAGATAGCCTTTAAGAAGTATGGAGTCGACTACAGATGAAAAGGGTAGGTTAATTAAACGATAATAAACGTATTTTCGTACAACTGTAAATGAATTATTTGATTATTTTAGATAGTGACGCAATTCAACAGCTTCAAGCTGATAGTAAAAAGCTGCGTGATGAATTTGATAGTCAGAGAGCAAAATTTAAAGAACTATTTCTTCAAAAGGAAGGTACTCAACAGAGTTTTCAAATATATACTGCAAGTCATTCACTTTGTTTTTTTTGTAGATGAACTTATAAGAAAAAATAAAGAAAACGAAGATCTTCAAGATAAACTAGCAAAACTTCAAAGGGAGTTGGATGATGCTAAGAGTCAGCTTGTTGTTACTAACATTACCCTTGAATCTAGTTTAGAGGCTGAGAAAAGAAAGGCAGAAAGTGAAATTGCATCGTTGCAGCGATTAATTCATGGTTAGTTTATAACTACAAGTAAATACTTGTATGATTAATGTCTTCATTATTTTGTTAGAGACTGTTGAAGAGTCAAGCTCATCAAAAACAGTTTACGACACTGAAATAAGAAAGTTACAGAAAACCATTCAAGTACTTGAAAATGAGATGGGAGCGCTTAAATCAGAGAGACATTCAGTACAGGTATGTACTAATATTACCATATTAATAAAATCATCTGGCAGATTTAATATGTCCAGAACATTATGTTTTACACAGTTTTTTTGCATATATCCATGAAGAAAACGTATTTAATTAAAACACAAATATTTAAAAAATATTCCTGCAAAATGAGTCAATATTGTATAATCTGATCTGCTGTTTTTCGTATTGATTTTATTTATTATTATTCTCATGTTATTGAATTAAATTTAGTATTATTATAATCAATTAATATTTCTATGTTGTAATACATAATTAAATACGCGTTTATTGTCTGTGAATATTATTGTTACCTATGAATTGTTCTACTTTTAATATTGATTGGAATAACACCCACACTATACTTGTTATCTTATCAAAGTTTTATTTTCTGAAACAAAGCTTGTATTCTGTCAACATTTTTAATATTGCAGCCTCTACAGTGTATTCGTTTATTTATTATTTTTTTATTTTAATGTTATTAAGTAACATTTTTGACAAATAAAAAATAAATAATTAATTACTATAGCAAATAGATCAATGTAAATCTATTTACATAGGGTTTTGCGGTAATTTCTTTTTGGCTTTTTTTCAGGAGCAAAGCTCTGGCTTAGTGCCAAGTGTTATGTTGAGTGCAGTAACTAAAACTTTGGCTAGGAAACTTGGCGCTGACGTGTTTTCCTCTCAAGATGGAGAAAGCTACCAGAAAATAGAAAATGACGACGATCACGTAAAGAATAAAAAAGGAATTGTTAATATTTCTTGTATTTTTGTAATATTCTTTCAGACCAAAGAAGATGCAGAAGTCTTGCGCTCTCTTGTTGTCCCACTTGAAGAAGAAATAAAAGCTTTAAAAGACAAACTTAGGGCTACTGATAGACAGCTACAAAAATGCAAGCAGTGCAGACACATTCCCGAACAAGAGGTAAATATGACTTATAAAATTAATAACTACATGCCTTTTTTTCTGGAAATGGTCTTCATGTTTCTTTCATGAACATTTACCGTCTAATTTCGAGGTTCCCAGGGCACCATCCAACCAGTCGTTAGCTAGTGTTGGAGAGGGTCAACTTGGAGTCTCAGTCGTCGACGAAAATAAAAAAACCGTCCCGGAACAGTCCCAAATTTCATCCCAATGCGATATGTGTCGAAATTATGAAGCTCAGTTAGTCAAAGAGCAACAAAAGGTCAGCGAACTTCAGTCAAAGGTCTCTGCGTGTGAAAAAGCCGCTGAGAAACACAGAGAGGAACTTCTCAAAGAAATTGGCTTCAGAAAGGACATGGAAGAAAAATGGAACGAAAAGAAGGAAGAACACAAACAGCAGGTCAGTAGATTTTCTGTAGTTTTGTTTTGTACTATGCCAAAAATTAATCCAATATAATTAAGGTTGCAGAGTTATCGCGAAGAACAGAATGTGCAGAACAAGATCTCAAAGAAGCCCAACTGCTTTTTAAGCAAACATGCAATGAAGTAGAGCAAAGGCTTAAAGATTTGATAGAGGATAGGGAAAATGTAGCTAAAGAATTAACAAGGTAAGAAATAAAAGGGTGCTACTTTGGTATACAGTCTGCTTCTGGCGTGTTATCAGCCTGTTTTTTTTTGTGTCGTTTTCCATTTACATGATATCTTAATGTATGCATCTATACATTTCATTTTTCGTGTTTTATGAAGAGAACCACCAACAAAAAGAACATCACATATGCAACCTTACATACATCAATGTAAACCGGATTGCATGTATTATATGAAATAGTTATCCTTTAATAATTACAATTTGTATAATTTAAGATTACAAAAAGAGAACGAAAGTCTGGCTGGAAAATACACCGCTCATTCTCAGGAGCTGCAGAGTGAAATAATCAACCTTCCCAACACAGTAGAGGCAAGTACAAGGAATAAAATCTGCAAATACGGTCATTTTAATTCCATGTATTTCATTTAGGAGTTGCAAGAAGTCGTGCTGAAAACAATTCAAGACTTAATAATTGCGAAAGTAGGTAAAGAAGCAACTGAAGAACAAATGAATAGTTTAAGGTCAGACATTATGCTCCTGAAGGATCAAATAACGAATGACCAACAAGAAAAAGAAAGTCTGGAAAACAGTTTGGCCACAGAAATAAACACATTAAAGTATGTAATTAAAGATTACATCCTAATAATTCTTTCGTCATAAGTATTACTTTTTATTTAGAAAACAGTTACACGTTTATGAAAAGGAGAAAAGACATTTTCTTTTGATGGAAAATAAACTGACAGACCTTCAGGAAGCTCACCAGAAAGTTTTAAATCAATTGGAAGAAACGAACAGAGCAAAAGTAAATTAATTACTACATTTTTCTGCTAGAATCACTAACTGGTGAAAACTTTTTTCAGAAATTAGTTGAAGACTATAGTAGTGAACTGAAGTCTCGAATCAGTTCTCTTCAGCAAGAACTGGACAATAGCGAGGCCGTTCAAAAGGATTTTGTGCGACTGTCTCAAAGTTTGCAGGCAAGAACACTTGTTAAATAATTAGTAAAAGAAATGTCTTTCCTTTACATTTTTAAAATAATTCTTGTAGCTACTTTTCATCCCATGTATCAATATAATGTTTTCATTATAGGTTCAATTAGAAAAAATCAGAGACTCTGATAACCAAGTGAGATGGCAATACGAAGAGGATGTTGAAGAATGTCCAGGGTGTCGGACTGCATTTGGAACGACTACAAAAAAGAAAAAGCAAAACTGTAAACACTGTGGACAAGTGTATTGCACTCAGTGTTTGTCTCATGTAGTCTACAGCGGCCCTAATCAAAGGGCTTCTCACGTTTGTGACGTCTGTCATACACTTCTAGTTAAGTCTTCAGCTCCGTATTTTAGCACAGAGGTACCACATTCACCAGGTTGATTATTTTATTATTATAATTATCTAAATCAGTTTAAAACTTAGTTTAAAAAGAAATAAGCTTATTTAAATTCAATTTACGTTTTCAAGAATGTGTTCACAAATGAACAATTGTGGGGTCTTTTGAGGTACATCACAAACGTTTTCTCAAAAAATTGTTCTCATATAAATAATGATTATTACTTAACAACTAAAAAAAAGCAAACTGAGTCAAAATCCTAGTCTTTGAGAGATATTACTTTTATTATAAATCAGACTTAATGGCTGTATCTGAAACATTTCGGACTAAAGTTGCAAAGTTAGTACGCTTTAGAATAATACATTAGGTCTGTTAAATAAATAACTATTTTACTTTTGCTTCTTTGACTGTCAATATAGATATATTTTTTTTATTCCATTATTAATGTTGTACATAAAGTTAATTAAAAATTTGAATAATGATAAATTACTTAGCTTCATTCGTTATCTAAAGACCATTTTTCATTTCAATTTGAAACATATTCTATAAAGGGTTCGCACCCAAAATATAATTGTAATAACGGTCAAATTTTTTGGGTTAAATTTCATAAACGAATATCAAATCTCTGGATTTGATTTTTATAAAAAAAGGATTGTAAACGGCAGTATTTGATATTCTTTTGAAAATTCTAGCTTAACAAGGAGTGGTGTAAGGGGCGGGGGTGTGAAGAAAACATCAAAAATCAAAATTATTTCTTTATTTTTCAGATACACAAGAAAAATAAAAATTAAATCTTAAAAGGTCGCAATTTAACTATTTATTATTTTTATTTTCTTTTAAATAAATTAATACACAAATTAAAATATTAAAACAATATGTAAACAATTAGATATTGAAAAAACCTTATTCCAGGTGCAGGTGCAGTAGTAAAAAAATATTCATTGTTATTAATAGTTTTGTGCTAATTTAAACATAAAAAGGGTCTAATACTGTATAATTGAGAAAATTAATTTTCGAAATGGAATAACGAATCTTTTAACGTGCTAAATCTTACCAAATATACATTTAATTTATATTGTCAGTTTTTTGTCAAAAAAAAATTTCCTACTTATTTTTATATATTTCATATCACAATTTTTCTCACTCTTTTGGCTACTATAAGGAATTTTTTCACACAGGCCTTTCACGTTCGTATTAAAGGTGATAATTATTAATTAACCGTGGATAAAAACCATAACTATCTTCTAGTTGCAAGCTTGATTAAAAAAAACAATAAATAGAAAGGCTCGTGTATAAAAACGAAAAAAAAAAACATAAAAATAAAATACCGTATCCAATGGCTCATGTATTGTTATTAACCGGTACCGTATCAGTTTCTTTAATTGTCTTTGTACCGTCGGTTTTATTATCATCAGCAACATTGTTATTAGGTATTACCGTCCTGTATTCGTCTTCTTTGTGATCATCTGTTGTAATAAGATGTAGGAGACCGTCACGAGATGATTGTGTCACGTGAACGTTGGTCAATTGTTCGTTCGCGTCCGTGAGGTCACACGCCTCAATTACGCTGTAATTAAACGCTTCAGGTTTGTCAGCGTAGACGTGATGACCGGCCCCTGGCAAGACACGCACTCGTACGTAGGAGTCCGTTCGTTTTTCCTGAATTATCTGGCCGGCTGAATTATCGATCCACGATCTCGACCCATACAAAATAGTAATCGGAACTCGGAGGTCCAAATCACCTATACGTTTAACCATCGGGTACTTTGCCCAACCAAAACCTGCCATCATCGTGTGAAACGCACTTTCACCTATGTACACAAAAAAGCATGTTCATTAGAAACAATTGAGCTTTGAACAGATAACTAATATCAACAAATATTACTGGAGTGGTTTCTATGTAATCATATCTCACAGTGTTTACTAAATAATACTATCGCGATTTCGATCTTGTATGATCTCATCAGCACGCCATAGGAATGACCAATCAAGTAATATTAAAAAATATTACTGGAGTGGTTTTTATCTCATATTATTTCATAGTGTTTACTGAATGATACTTGTTATCTACATAATGTTATCTTTACAGCCCTTCCAAGACCAAACAAAGTATTAAAAATACACAATCCACAGGGTGTAGGTACACATCACTGAACAGGGGAAGCAAATGTGTCTTTGTCTAAACGTTTACAGCATACATAAGCTTTTGGACTTAAGGTAAGTCAACTAATGTTTAACTTTATATAATCTTTCCCCTGTACAAACCAAATTTTATATTTTTATGATAAGTTATCTTTGTTCTGACAAATAGATGTGCCCTTTTTAAGGTCAAATATTTAATTAGGACAAGGGTTGCTAACAAAAAAATCACTAGCACTGCAATTTAATAATATGATTAATTAGGTCCTTAGTTAAAAGCCACTCCAATATTTTATATGAATGAGATAAATCATTAATGCATTTGTATTCTTTACCTGTTGGATTTTGCGAATTGCACTGGTATAAATACTGGGTGATGACTCCTTCTTCTTTGATAACTCCTGAAAATTTCTTTGTAATATCTGGTCGCATTTTATCAATCAGCCATTGTCCCCAAGGTCCTGCAGCCCTAACAGCTGCCAAGGGGTTGAAAGGTTTCAAAGTGTAAGCAATAGCTTTTACCCAAACTGGAATCGGTTTCCTCTGCGACTCTGGTGGCTTTTCAGGAAATCCCCAGGGATCTGCCAAGATTAAATGTTTAACGTTCTGTGGATATGAAAGTGCATATGAACTGGCTAAGAATCCACCCATACTATGACCGAGTAAAATGAAACTTTCTAAATTCATTTCGCGTCTCCATTCTTCTACAGCTCGAACCTAACAGCAAAAAAACAAACGTTTTCTATAAGGCAGTTATTGTACGTATATGTTTTTAATAGGATCACTCACCATTTGCTTCTCAGCTTCTAAAGCATCTTTACTAAAGCTAGGCCTTGAACTTCTTCCAAAACCAAGTAAATCAATGGCATAAACAGGTCTTTTTTGAGCTAAACTATCAAAATTAAGGCACCAAAGAGCTACACCTGCCCCCAACCCATGTAACATTACTAGAGGTGTATTGTTGGAGTTTGTATTCAACGATATAGTCCATATTTTATCCGACGTCCCCACGACAGGTCCTATGTCCACGTACCAGGTTCTAAATGGTGTCTTAAGGTAGGACAAAATTTTCTTTTCCACTGTACGAAGCATCATGTCGGAAAATTTATTCCAGCACAACCAGTCAGTACTAAACCAACCGGGTTTGGCACTGTCATTATTATCGATATCTTCAAAAGGTGTGTTGGACATTAATTAAACAAAATTTATAGCACACAAAAAGTTGGAAAATTAATAGCGTGACTTAACCTCGGTTAACTTCAGAACAAAAGTGCACACTACTTTCTGCAAGTAATGGAATAAAGCGTAAGCGATTAGCCTTATCGTAATAGTGCGTATAATCACAAACAATTACAAAGCTTGTTGCACAATATTTTGTTTAACTTTTATCGCTTTGTCATTACTTATTTTCGAGTTTGCATTCGAAACATTTTGTTACGTGAAGCACTTTAAAAGGTTCTAAAGCGGGAGAAACACATGCAATTTATCTTCTTTTACATATTTTTTGGTAATTTTTTACATTAGTTGACATTGGAATTGAGACATGAAGTTTAGTCAGGTAGGTAGTACTGACCAAGTAGAATCGTGTGGTAGCATTNAAAGCTGATATTTGTCGTATTCGGTTATTAATTTTTCGTTGTAATTGGCTTCCATCGCTGTCATCTCTTGGTCGTGCTTCTTTTTCATATTATCAATGTCTTGGTTTATTTTCGTTAAATCGCGTGCATGGTCTCCTTCCATCATCTAAGATTCATGATGAGGATTGAATTAAAAATTTATAATATTCAGGGTGGATCAATTTTTATACGATTTCCGTTTACTTTAACAAATTTTTCCAACCTGTATATAGATATTTTTTTTTTGGTATACTTGCCTGATTTTTTTCTTTCAGTTCTTGTATAGCGGTGCAGTAACCTTCGTGAATTGACCTGATCTTTTCTCCATAAGACGTTTCAGTTTGTCTCATCTGATAATAAAATTCGTTTTCCAGCTCTTTCAGACGCCTGTACAAAAATTCTATTTCATTCAGTCTCTCTTGCAATATTTCCCTTGGTATCAGGACGTCTGTCGACGATAGTAGCTCTTTCTCTAGTTTTATGGCTTTGGTTTCAGCATTGAGTATTTTCCATACGAAAATGTCTCCATCATCCGAACAAGTTATAATGAAAGCATCGTTGTGCGTGATTTTTGCCTATAATCGCCCAAAAAATATATAAATATCGTTAACAAGTAATTTTGGCGACAAGTCAATTGATTTGAAAAAAAAAATTATAACTCATGACATGGAACAGCAAGGAAATCGATATATTTTCAAAGATATTTCCGAAAAAAATTATTTACTTATGTGTTATACTTCGTTTACTTTCTGTAGCGATGTGACCTTCAGTTTGACCGGCGCAAAGTACCGATATAATCTTTAGAAGAAAGCAAATTTTATTTATTAAGTAAATTTAAATATTATCTTGAAATAATAAGAATACTCTCTTTCATACTTTAATTTAAAAGGTCAGCAGATAACGATACTGGGTTATTTAGACACAAATAAATTTATTTGGCCCTCTGGCGTCGAAGCATCGAACTTTGAAACTAATAAGTTGCTTTCCATAATTATCCACAATCAAAAATATTCATTTCTAATAGAATGCACTTGAAAAGTTGATAATAACTTTTAAACAGATAAGCAAAGCTACAAATATGTTTGTTCTGCTTAGAAATTTTATTAACATTGTTTTAATTTACATCACGTCTGCTATACAAACATGTATCTATAAAATTGAACGCACCTTAAAATATCTATAGACAGAATCAAACATATTATCTATGGATCAAACAATCAAATTCATGCATAGATCTATGTGAATAAATAAATGACAGATTACCCTTCGTATATCTATTATCTATGGGCAGGTAATTACAAATGGCTTCTCGTTTTGTATTTGTGCAGTAATTATTGGTGGTTAACAAATATGGATAGTTTTTTGTTTTATAAAATAGTTTAGAAAGTGAGTGTAATGAACTGTTTATAGTTTAACAGTTAAAATATTTATCAGTGTAATTATTACGAAGTGAGATAAAACATTTTCATTTGTTTCTGATGAAATAATGTAATATAATGGCAAGCACAGAGCAAATAGGTTTGAACAAAACATGGGAATTATCCCTGTACGAACTTCATAGAACACCTCAGGATGCTATAACAGATAATACAGAAATTGCAGTTTCTCCACGAAGTTTACACAGTGAGTTAATGTGCCCTATTTGTCTGGACATGTTGAAGAAAACAATGACAACAAAAGAGTGTCTGCATCGATTTTGTTCTGATTGCATTATTACAGCGTTAAGATCTGGCAATAAAGAGTGCCCTACGTGTCGCAAAAAGTTAGTTTCAAAGAGGTCCTTACGACCTGATCCAAATTTTGATTTGCTTATTTCAAAAATATACCCAAGTCGAGATGAATATGAAGCACATCAAGAAAGGGTTCTTGCAAAACTCAACAAAAGCCATTCTCAAGCTGCTTTAGTTAATTCAATAACTGAAGGGATAAAATTACAAAGCCAAAACAGACCAAACCGTTCAAGAAAGAACAATGAAGATGCCAGGGAAAATAGTGGAGCTAACACCCAAAATGACAATAATCAAGGAAATGAGAATTCGGTAAGTAAATTATTCTTCTGTATCTTTACATTTAATTATTGTATAACATACATTAGGGTGTGCTAAAATAGTAACTTTTGTGTTTTATTATTCCAACTCAATAGGAATTTGAATTGTATAAAAAAAGGAAATACTAAACTCCAAAGCTGAATTTAGGATTAACTTATTTGGTTTAATAAATTCTTTTACAAGTAATAAAATTCTCTACAAAGTTATTCACGTTGCTTGTTTTTAACACACCCCATTTTGTGTGTATAATTATTGTAAAACGTTGCCTCTATTATTAATAATAGAATAGCCAAAGTTCTCAAAACTCTGGAACAACAACAGTTGCAACTACAACAGCCAATACATCCACAACAAACCTTGCACCGACAACTAATTCTGGAGCGACTGCCCCAAGTCCTACCCCTAAGTCAGGTCGTAGTACACCTTCCCAGCCTCCCAGTCCCGTTTCCTCAGTTCACAGTTCCATCAGTAAATCCATAGGGAAACGTCCCAAAAGTAATTTAACATCAGAAAGGAGCGAAGAGAGCGAATCCAGCGAGAGAACTGAACAGACAGATACGGAAGGGGAAGGTCCATCCGAGCCCACGACTTTAAACGAAATCGAGTTGGTATTCAAACCGCATCCCACCGAAATGGCAGGCGATAACCAACTGGTAAAGGCTCTCAAAGAGAATTCAATTCGTTATATTAAGACTACAGCCAATGCAACAGTTGATCATCTTCATAAGTACTTAGCAATGAGATTAACCATTGATTTGGATACACAGTTGTCGCAGACACACCATTTGCTAAACTTTTGTATATACATTTCTCCGTCAACTGGTCAGTATGTTCAGTTAAATGGCAATCAAACTTTAGGGCAAGTCAATGATAAATATTGGAAAGTAAATAAGCCATTGGAAATGTATTATTCCTGGAAGAAGACATAGGGAACCCGAAAGGGGGCAAAATAAACCCCCAAAAATAAAATAGGCACCTTGAAAAGGATGTGATTAGTACCTAATGCTTTTTATACAAATTGTACGTTTCTTATGCATTTATAAAAACGTTTAGTGCCAACTTTACCGATTAATCAGTTAGTTTTTGGTGCGACACTTATCAAAATTAGTCGGAATCGTTCTTATTCAACCTTAAAAGGCATTACTACTCCTAATAAGCAATTACTGATAAACAGTAATGATAAGTATATTCCTTTTACACAGTACATAATTATCTACATAAGTTGTATGTAAAGCAGTTATTACAGCATTTTACAATAATTAAACACAAATATTCATGTTTATGTAATATTACAGTTATATTAGCGAACAGGTCTGCAATTTGTGTACTTTCGCCGTGAAAATAAAGTGGAATTTAAACTGATAAAACTTTTCTTTATATGAGGCAAAACATCTCAAAGTGAGCTCTAAATTAAGCCTTTATGAGCACAGTCCAGGGTTGCTTCTCCTTCTCTAAGAGCACCGATAGAGTCGTTTACCCGACGTTTCGCTGACTTCCTCAGAGAACGTGGAGTGGGTGTGAAATACTTCGCTGTGGTTGTGTTTTTTAAGCCCCTGCTACATTCCCTGAGGATTCTCACGACTCACCGAAGGTGGAAGACCAATCCTGGACCACCACCAAACCGCAATATCGAAACTTTTCTAAATAACATCCATCGCATTTTCAGTAACACATTTCATTTGAAAACTATTTAAAAATACACCTATCTATCTGATAATGATAATAGTTATCTGTTCCTCGAAAATGCAACAGATAGTGCATTACTAAACTACTGCAGTTCTGTTTAAACTTTGAGAACTTGATACATCACAAATTAAATTAAAACTAAATATGGCTGAAAGAATCCTAAGTGACCCAAATCAAAGGAATTTCTTTAAAGGGTTCCTAGTAGATTTAAGAAAAGAGGAAGAGCTCCTAACTTTGATAACTTTGTGGGAAAAGGTCTGTAAAGATGAGACTGAAATTTCTAAAAAGGAAGAGGACTATTTACGTAATCAATTAAAAGTAGATAATCTAAATAATTTAAAGAAGGACCTACATAAAGCTTGTGTTGCAAGAATAGTCAAGTTGATGCCCGCTTATAAACGCTTTTTTATAAGTGTGAACTAAATAATTAATAAAATAAATGGTATGAAATTCAGAAGTGTATCATTAATTAATTGAAAAATAAACCAAAGCTATTTAGAAATCGGTAAGAACTCTTTAAATATTATTTGAATTGAAAATAATATTTAAACGATTCTTTTTAAATTCGTTTATTTAAAACAAATATTTATAAAATAAAAATAGTTATAATACAAGATAAAAATTGCATTGTAATAAATGTTTTATTTTATTCTTTATCATCAGAGATTGGCAATACATCTTCTACAACCTCTTTTTGATCATCCACGAGCTTTTCCTTTAGCCGACAATTTTCAGAACGTAAAACGGAAATCCGATTTTCACCATCCTGTAATAATTGTTTTTCATATTAAATAGTTACTTTTGTTCTAAATTCAGATGCGGGTGCCACCCTGACTGGATGTAACAACAACAATTGAAGAAAGTTAGGTTTTGTTATTGTTTGGTAGTGGTGTGTTGTGCTGTGTATTACTGTGAATTTAATCCTGTCTTTAAAAAAAGGAAAGGTGAGTCTTTTTTTTATTCCTAGTCGTAGACTATTGACAATATCGATAAATCTCAAAATATTGCGGTGTAAATTTAATCCATTTCCATCGCAAAATTGTTTTGATATTTTTCGATTTTGTTTACGCACAAATGATAATTGTGTGTTCAAGACCACATTGCATATACATTTATTATTTGCCCTGTAACTACTGTTTGAAGGGGGTGTGATCATTTTGCAACCCTTACTAGTATTGTAAATACTCAACGTTTGTTTATGTGTCTACAACACAACAAGACAACATACCTTTATTTTACTCGTAAATTCTTGACGGATTTCGTCTCTGGTGGCAACTGCGGCTTGTAATCGCTTTTGGGCCTCCGAAGGCAACATGTATTTTGAACTGAGCCCCAAAACCGATTCCAAATTTTTGATTTTATGCTGTTCGCCTTTAAGTTGTTTCCTTAGGAGATTTGTATCGGCAACCAACTCTGCATTCTCGTTCACCAGTCGGTATTTGTCTACTCCACCAGTCGATTGACTTACTTTAATCTGTATCACAATAAATACATATACAGGGTGTCCCCATAACAATTAGGGTGACAATATGTAATACGATAAAAACCCCTAAGGTTGTAGTGATACATTTTGCACATATATATATAAATATTAGATCATATATTTTTTAAACAGATCGCAATCTTTACCTGTTTTTGCAAGGTGTTTACAGTTTTTTCCAAAAAGTCTCGTTGACGTAAATATTCATTCATAGCTTCGCAGTCTTCAGCTTGTGATTGTTCAAAGTCTTTATCAGCGTTGTATTTGTGATACATGAGCTAAAATTAGTTAAAAAATGTCATAAGTCATTTTTATATTCTTGACACGCTTCAATAATATAAAAAAAATGAAGACTTTTGCCATGTCCACATTGAATAATAATCAAAATTCCCTCATTTTATTGCATTACATTCCCTCATTGTAATTCGTATATACTTGGATATATAAATGTAAAATAAATAGAATCACAGGATGTGTTATTGGAAAAGGAATTAGGATCGGATAATACAATACATAAGTATATAAAAATGCCGCATTTTTATTGATTTCTCATATTTTTGCCCTCTGCTGTACGTATATACTACCGGTCTTTTTCACGTCTATGTAATTGTCCGAAAAGTTCCCGGAAATCCTGAATTGTAATACATGTATGAACTCGAAAATCAACTATCATTTTCTATAAAACAGTCACGTAATTTTATCTAAAATTTTGAATGTAATTTCGTTATGATTAATTTAATATAATGTCCTGTACTATTTATTTAACTTGCGATATTTGTAAATGGATTTGAATATATATATTATATAATCGCGTTCTCCAAAAGGGCTCTATTTCGAAAAAAATTGGTATGTTAGGGCTTTTATGAGTGGTAAATTAATCTAGGTAGGTATCATTTGGGGTAAATTTCGTTTTATAACAATTTTAATGGAAATAGGACGTTTTTTGGTCAGTGCTATGCAACCAAACATACACGCATGTAATTACCCTAATTTCCTTCACAAGTTTAGGTATATCCTGAGTAAATCCACTGGCTCTGTGTATATCTGTTCTTATCGTCTTTAGCATTGCTTTTGCCGCTCTACTCTTTTTTTCCTCCCTCTGCAACTCCCTATCGGCTGCAGCCAATTTTTCTCTTAATTCCACCAATTGCAGATCGAGACTGATTATAATTTTCTGCAAGTTTTCCAATTCTTGTACCATATCATTTATTTGTTCGCCTTGTTCTTCGATTTTCTTGTCCCTTGGTTCAATTTGAGCTTTTAACTCGTCAATTTTAAATTCGAGAATAAACTTGAACTTTTCCAGTTCCAAATTTCGATTTTTCATTTCGAGAATTCGTTTTTCTTTGTCTTGTATGGTGAGATCTCTTTCGGATATTTCTATTTTGAGATCGCTTATGTCCCTGTCCAGGTTAACAATGGTGTTTTTGAATTTCGTGTGGTCATTTTCTAAAACGACAACGGTATGTTTCAATTCCTCCATCTCTTTGTATGTAACAAGAAGTTTCTTCCTTATTATGCCAGTTTCTCCTTTAAGTTTCATATTTGCATCCTGTTCTTCCCGAAGTTGTTTCTCGTGAACAGATTTTAATTCATAAATTTCTCTATCTGCATCATCTTCTATTTGCTGTTTTATCATTTCGTGTTCTTTCTTCTTTCTACTTGCTTCTTCAATTAACTGTATCAGAAATTACAAATAAATAATTTCAAAAAATTTAATATCTAGTATGTATCAATTTTTTTATTTAAAATAAGACCGATACAGGGGGAGTCCCCTGTCTCCCCAGAATTGAATATTACATTAAACAGTGTGAGGAAATGTGAAAGTAGATTTTGAAAAACTGGAATTTTTGCAGCCAACAAAATTTTTACTGGTTCTAGGGTTTGTTTTGGATTTCTGGTCTAGATAAGTAAATTAAACATATTTTTGTGCGGGTACTAAATTGATGACGATAACCATCGCCCTCGACAACTTCTCACAAACTGATTCAACAAAATGCGTGCGCAACTTCAACCCCTCCCCAAACCATTAATAATGGCGCCTGTAACAATTGAATTTTTGACGGGCGCAACGCGCATTGTTGATTAATCAGTCTTACTTTCGCTTTCGTAGAGTTCTTAACGACGAAATATTTTTACTGCGCAAGTTGTTGCCTTTTTTATACTTAAGAAGTTATTTTGTAGTATGAATAATTAAACGATTGTGTACATATTTTAGTATTATTTCACACATATCCTACCTCTTCGACTTCAGCTTTCTTCTCATTCAGAAGTTGTAAGAAATGATTAGTTATTTCTTCTTCTGATGTCGCTTTCGCTTTTCGGAGCTCGTCCAATTCCTCTTCGTATTTCTTTCTCATGAGCGTTTTGCTGTCTTCCAAAAGCTGATATTTGTCGTATTCGGTTATTAATTTTTCGTTGTAATTGGCTTCCATCGCTGTCATCTCTTGGTCGTGCTTCTTTTTCATATTATCAATGTCTTGGTTTATTTTCGTTAAATCGCGTGCATGGTCTCCTTCCATCATCTAAGATTCATGATGAGGATTGAATTAAAAATTTATAATATTCAGGGTGGATCAATTTTTATACGATTTCCGTTTACTTTAACAAATTTTTCCAACCTGTATATAGATATTTTTTTTTTGGTATACTTGCCTGATTTTTTTCTTTCAGTTCTTGTATAGCGGTGCAGTAACCTTCGTGAATTGACCTGATCTTTTCTCCATAAGACGTTTCAGTTTGTCTCATCTGATAATAAAATTCGTTTTCCAGCTCTTTCAGACGCCTGTACAAAAATTCTATTTCATTCAGTCTCTCTTGCAATATTTCCCTTGGTATCAGGACGTCTGTCGACGATAGTAGCTCTTTCTCTAGTTTTATGGCTTTGGTTTCAGCATTGAGTATTTTCCATACGAAAATGTCTCCGTCATCCGAACAAGTTATAATGAAAGCATCGTTGTGCGTGATTTTTGCCTATAATCGCCCAAAAAATATATAAATATCGTTAACAAGTAATTTTGGCGACAAGTCAATTGATTTGAAAAAAAAAATTATAACTCATGACATGGAACAGCAAGGAAATCGATATATTTTCAAAGATATTTCCGAAAAAAATTATTTACTTATGTGTTATACTTCGTTTACTTTCTGTAGCGATGTGACCTTCAGTTTGACCGGCGCAAAGTAAAAAAGAACAGCACTAGGCCAGAAAAGGAAGGAGACAACTCTCGGCCGAACTCTTAACCGGTGAAGAGCGTATGATCCGTACAGTACTGCACGGAAAAATTGACCATTTTATCCGCTACAATTGCATTGCTCAAATGTGCTGTTATTGGTACCAATTACCACTGAAAATATCAACTAGATGTTTATTTATATTTGAAGACATATTAAAGGCTTTAACGCTTGTTTTCGACTCGCACTACTATTCATGATTGAACAAAACTTTTGGCAGGTACTGTATGAAAAAATATGTTTAATGAACAAGAGTCGAGAGTATAATGAGCTTTTTTTCTCCGTACCTACGATTTTGCCATCGCGCATCCAAGACATTGGAAGGGGCACGTCGCTAGAGAAAGTAAATGAAGTATATCTCGTTTTATTAGTTTTCTAACCTTTGTTATCGTTGTTGCGTGCATGGTGAATTCAAGAATCGGCGAATCATCCTGTAGAGGCACTTTAACTGAATAAATTGATCCTTCATTTCCTGTTACAAATAACATCGAGTCCAGATTGGAAAGAATAACGCATTCCAAGCCGGATTCCGTTACAGATCTTTCTCTGTAGACGCTCCATTCCACATTCTGTCGAATTATGCCATCTTGACTGACCGAATAATTGTCTTTACCCATGGACGAATAAACGATGTGGTTAAAAAAGACGTTTTTCAATATCACTTCTGATAGCCGTTTCCCGGTGGACAGGTCCCATTCGTAAACCGCTCCTTCTGTACCACAGGACACTATTTTTGAATCGTTTCTGCACCAGGATACTCCTTTGATCTGTTATTTGTAAATATACAGGGCTTTTGATGTAAGTTTTGTGACAAGCGTTTCAAGCATTTCGCTCTATGTTTGGCCGGGATTTTCGATTATAAATAATAGGTGGCTTAAAAATGTAGGGATGAGTTACAAAGATAGAAGAGTGATACTTAGTTTGTATAAAGAGCAACAGGAAGTTATAGAGATGGGGCTGTAATGTAGAGAAGTAAATATTAGAAAGGGAGTCAGGCAGGATTGCACACTGTCACCGCTTCTTTTTAATTTATACGTCGAAGAGGCAATCAACATCATTAAAGACAGTACAACTGTAGGGATAGATGTACAGGGGTAAAATATTAGTACGCTTAGATTTGCAGTTGATATACAGCTGTATTAGCATCTAGCAAGTGACAAAACAGTGCTGTATGGAAATAAATAAAAAGTAAAACAAAAATACTGGTATGCAGGGAAGAAAAAGTAGGGAAATATGGAATATAAAGATAGGAGACTAAAAAATTAGAAGAAGTGACTGATTTTCGACAGGACGGAAGGAATAGTAGGGATATAAAGCAGACGATAGCTCAGGGTGGAGTCGCCTTCAATAAAAAGAAGTCACTTCTATGCTCGCGAACGGTTAATTTAGAAATTCGAAAAAGGTTGTTAAAGATGTTTGTTTAGAGTACGGCGCTGTATGAGTGCGAAACATGGACAGTGAGCGCGGCGGAAAAGAAAAGGTTAGAAGCGTTCGAAATGTGGTGTTACAGGCGAATGATGAGGTATCGTGATAGAGAAGGTTAGAAATGAAGAGGTATTAGAAAGTATAGGAGAACAGAGGACTCTATGGAAGTCAATAAGAAATAGGCGAGATAGGTTGGTAGGACCCTTCTCAGGTATGAAGGTCTAGTGAGATACATATTAGAGGCAGGAAGTTAGGAGGGGTATAGGTAGACCTAGATTAGATTACTGTTTACAATTTAATGTTTGCTAGCAAAGTAAAATTTTCAACATCAAATTCCTTCAATTCTTAATTCCCATTTCGATTAACTAATGTTGCCTTTATCGAAAATGGTACCATTTTCTGTACAAGAATTCAACAATCAAAGAAAAAATGTATCAATAATCCCTGCGAAATATCCTTTATTTTTATGCTTACCCAGCCACTGTGGCCCTTCAGGTTGATTACATTTTCAAACGAAGTACTTGAAAAAATCTGTATGACATTCCCATTCACAACGGCGAACAAATGCCCCCTTGTACTGAACGTAATTAATTTGCAGTATCTTATGCCGTACTCTTTTTTGCAAATCAAGTCGTTTATGAGGATGACCATGAACCTCAGCTTTCCTGAAAACCCCAGTACCATATATTGTCCCGTAGGATGCAACGCGACACCGTATATGTCCTCCTGATACTGTTTTGTGAGTTCCAGAGTGTCATTGTCGAAGTTCCATATTTTCACTTTTCTGTCCCATTCCCCCGTCGTCACGAAAATGGGTTTCCACAGGCAAACGTCGATGGCTCCAATGCCTCCATGGTGTAATTCTGGTCCCAACTCGTGGAAATTGGTTTCCGGGTATTGGCTTATGTCTGGGCCCCACAGTTTCGTGGTAAACATCTGTTTTTGCAAACAGGTCACCAAAAGGTGATCCTGAGAAGGATTTATGTCTAGACTGTTGACCTTTGTCAATAGAACGGGTTCTTCTTTCTCGTGCTGCACGGAATTATCGGGAATTACGTAAACGTTTCGTTTTCTGTATCTGTGGTTTGTCTCTTTTTCGAAAAAATGGACTGTACCAGACTGATAGACGAATGCTAGACCACGTGGGAACGTTATCATGCAGCGCACCCTTAAGTCTAGGCTATTGCCTTCGTCGAACGCCGCCATACTTGTTTCGTGTAACGAAGTATCGGAAGGGGCTTTTTCTTCCCTTAAAATTAAACAAGTCTGTCTTTTCCATTTCTTCTCCTTAGTTTAGATATAAATAAGCAAAGAATGTAGACAGTTGTTGACGGTTGGAACCACGACGTCTCGCTTCTAATTGGGAGGTTTTATCATGGTAGATTCATTGACTACCTTGAAAAGGGAAGGACCATCAACAGCGACTATTACATAGCGTAATTGGACCGTATGAAGGACGAAATCGCCGAGAAACAACCGCATTTGCAGAAAAAGAAAGTCCTGCTTCACCAAGACAATGCACCGTCTCACAAGTNAGGTCACCAAAAGGTGATCCTGAGAAGGATTTATGTCTAGACTGTTGACTTTTGTCAATAGAACGGGTTCTTCTTTCTCGTGCTGCACGGAATTATCGGGAATTACGTAAACGTTTCGTTTTCTGTATCTGTGGTTTGTCTCTTTTTCGAAAAAATGGACCGTACCAGACTGATAGACGAACGCTAGACCACGTGGGAACGTTATCATGCAGCGCACCCTTAAGTCTAGGCTATTGCCTTCGTCGAATGCCGCCATACTTGTTTCGTGTAACGACGTATCTGAAGGGGCTTTTTCTTCCCTTAAAATTAAGTCTGTATTCTCTATTTCTTCTCCTTAGTTTGGATATGAATAAGCAAAGAATGTAGACAATTGTTGAGGGTTGGAACCACGACGTCTCGCTTCTAATTGGGAGGTTTTATCATGGCACGTCGCTAGAGAAAGTAAATGAAGTATATCTCGTTTTATTAGTTTGCTAACCTTTGTTATCGTTGTTGCGTGCATGGTGAATTCAAGAATCGGCGAATCATCCTGTAGAGGCACTTTAACTGAATAAATTGATCCTTCATTTCCTGTTACAAATAACATCGAGTCCAGATTGGAAAGAATAACGCATTCCAAGCCGGATTCCGTTACAGATCTTTCTCTGTAGACGCTCCATTCCACATTCTGTCGAATTATGCCATCTTGACTGACCGAATAATTGTCTTTACCCATGGACGAATAAACGATGTGGTTAAAAAAGACGTTTTTCAATATCACTTCTGATAGCCGTTTCCCGGTGGACAGGTCCCATTCGTAAACCGCTCCTTCTGTACCACAGGACACTATTTTTGAATCGTTTCTGCACCAGGATACTCCTTTGATCTGTTATTTGTAAATATACAGGGCTTTTGATGTAAGTTTTGTGACAAGCGTTTCAAGCATTTCGCTCTATGTTTGGCCGGGATTTTCGATTATAAATAATAGGTGGCTTAAAAATGTAGGGATGAGTTACAAAGATAGAAGAGTGATACTTAGTTTGTATAAAGAGCAACAGGAAGTTATAGAGATGGGGCTGTAATGTAGAGAAGTAAATATTAGAAAGGGAGTCAGGCAGGATTGCACACTGTCACCGCTTCTTTTTAATTTATACGTCGAAGAGGCAATCAACATTATTAAAGACAGTACAACTGTAGGGATAGATGTACAGGGGTAAAATATTAGTACGCTTAGATTTGCAGTTGATATACAGCTGTATTAGCATCTAGCAAGTGACAAAACAGTGCTGTATGGAAATAAATAAAAAGTAAAACAAAAATACTGGTATGCAGGGAAGAAAAAGTAGGGAAATATGGAATATAAAGATAGGAGACTAAAAAATTAGAAGAAGTGACTGATTTTCGACAGGACGGAAGGAATAGTAGGGATATAAAGCAGACGATAGCACAGGGTCGAGTCCCCTTCAATAAAAAGAAGTCACTTCTATGCTCGCGAACGGTTAATTTAGAAATTCGAAAAAGGTTGTTAAAGATGTTTGTTTAGAGTACGGCGCTGTATGAGTGCGAAACATGGACAGTGAGCGCGGCGGAAAAGAAAAGGTTAGAAGCGTTCGAAATGTGGTGTTACAGGCGAATGATGAGGTATCGTGATAGAGAAGGTTAGAAATGAAGAGGTATTAGAAAGTATAGGAGAACAGAGGACTCTAGGAAGTCAATAAGAAATAGGCGAGATAGGTTGGTAGGACCTATCTCAGGTATGAAGGTCTAGTCAGAGACATATTAGAGGCAGGAAGTTAGGAAGTTAAGAGGGGTATAGGTAGACCTAGATTAGATTACTGTTTACAATTTAATGTTTGCTAGCAAAGTAAAATTTTCAACATCAAATTCCCATTTCGATTAACTAATGTTGCCTTTATCGAAAATGGTACCATTCAAGACTACCAACCAAGAATTCCACAATCAAAGAAAAAATGTATCAATAATCCCTGCGAAATATCCTTTATTTTTATGCTTACCCAGCCACTGTGGCCCTTCAGGTTGATTACATTTTCAAACGAAGTACTTGAAAAAATCTGTATGACATTCCCATTCACAACGGCGAACAAATGCCCCCTTGTACTGAACGTAATTAATTTGCAGTATCTTATGCCGTACTCTTTTTTGCAAATCAAGTCGTTTATGAGGATGACCATGAACCTCAGCTTTCCTGAAAACCCCAGTACCATGTATTGTCCCNACAAAAATGGTATCGAAAAGTTGGAGGATCGCTATAATCAGTGTATCACCCTTGAAGGGAATTATGTTGAATAAAAAAAACGAATTTTGCAAAAAAATGTGTTTTACTATTTTAGGCCGGGGACTTTTCAATTGACCTGTTACATATAAACCTTCCAACCCTCAACTGCCCACACTCTTTGCTTATTTAAACAAGTCTGTATTCTCCATTTCTTCTGTTTAGTTTGGATATGGATAAGCAAAGAATGTACAGTTGTTGAGGGTTGGAACCACGACGTTTCGCTTCTAATTGGGAGATTTTATCATGGTAGATTCTTTAGCTAAAGCTGGTTCTGCTCACTCAAGTGTGTTTAAATCTTTCAACCCTCAACAGCCTACATTCTTTGCTTATTTGAACGAGTAGTTTTTGCAAAAATAAAGCACTTACTCCTCTGTTGCCTTGAAATCCATCATGATCAAGTCATTGACGAAAAAAATCTGCTTGAGTTCGCCACTTTCGATCACAACAATTCTGCCTGTGAACGAACCGCACAGCAGACGGTCTTGCGACAGCCAGCAAGCCGATGTAAAATTAATATTATCGGTTTTGTTGTAACCGAATTGTCTCCAAATCGAGTCCGAACAGGCCATTAGTTTTATTACGTTCAAACCCACCACGGCAATCAGATTTACGTCGTTCGGGTTGCAAGCAATCTGAAGTAACAAAAAGTTACCATCTTGATCTATATTTGGGACGGACTGTACAGGGTGGCCCATTGAAGATCGTAAGTGAAATCGTATGCTATTTAACTGGCGCGTCTATTTTGGTTGTAAAAACTGTTGAATATTGAATTAAAAAACCTTTAGGTAGAGGTCTAGATGATGTGGGGGGGGATCGAAAGAGGAGGTCTCTCCCACCACTGTACCATAAAAAGTTCGTGGCGGTCTCACCCCCATAAAAAGTTATGAGGGTTCAAAGTTAATAAATATGCCAATTTTTATACATTTCTAGGCATGTAAATATTTATATAGTCATTCTTAAACAATATTCAAAGGTAAAACTAATGAAAAATACATAAAAATATTGAGAAAGTTATAAAAAACATTATTTAAATAGCTTTATCAATAGGGTAGGTTAGGTTAGGTTATCGGGTTTTGTTCAAGTGACCACCCTCTTTCGATCCCCCACCTCCACCCGCTTGAAAATATTTTTTTTATTGAATTTTATTTGAATTATAGTGTATGAAAATTGTCAAAATAATCAAATTTCAACCCTCATAACTTCTTATGGGGGTGAGACCGGCGCAATTTTTTTATGGGGTTTTACTCAGGTGACCACCCTCTTTGGATCCCCCCCGAAGGGGGTGGGGGGCCATCATCTAACCCCCACAACTTTATGGGGGTGAGACCGCCACGAACTTTTTATGGTACAGTGGTGGGGAGACTTCCTTTTTCGATCCCCCCACCCCATTGGGGGTAAGGGCCATCATCTAGACCTTTACTGACCTTGGCGTTGTTTGACCTGACCTTCCATTTAAACATTCAGGGGTGCTGTCCCTCTCTGCTTTGGGGTTGAAGTAACACGAATGAAAACATACCCCACTCACAATCAAAATCGACGTACTCGAACTTTTTGCACAAAAATCATGCTAAATGTTGTAAAGTTGCTCTTACTATTTTCTAATACTAATTGGCCACCCTGTATATACTGTTCGCACCTCATTAACAGTTCCCGTTCCGTTTAAATTATTTCCTCTTCCAGAGCTCTCTAATCTGTTTCGTAAACAATTGAATACGTAAAATGTATAGTCGGGCTCGCCAGTACAACAAATTATAAACCTCGTGTCGTAGGTAAACGTTACCCAGATGAACTCTTTAGCGTTGACCTCTTTGTCGGGGGGTATTACGTATTGTTTCTTTTTCCTGTGCGTAACGGCGTCGTAAGTGGTAACAGTGGGCCTTTCGCCCCTCTCTGCGATCGCTATAAGATTTCTGAAGAAAATCGAATAAATTGTGAACGTTATTACTTTTATTAGTTATTTACTCCTAAAAAACCGTTAACATTCAGAACAGCAACTTATTAGTAGAAATTTTAATTTTTTTGTCTTTATTAACAATATTACTAGTTTATTAATTATTTTTACGTAATATTTTGTGGTTTGATGGAGGATAGTATTGTATTCACTTAAAAAAGTTATTTCCGTGAAAAAAACGCTTATCAAGCTGTATTAACAGAATTGTAATATAAGCTGTACGTTGGGTTGTCTATATATTACGTTTAAATTTAATTTATTGTAAAAGGAATTTAGATTAACATCCCTTAAGACACCTAAATGGGAAAAGTATAATGTAAGGATCAAGATTCATCAATCTACGTCAATGAAACTAGAATTACAGCTCAATTATAGCAGTAGTTTTAAATTGTCCCGGCGCCTCCACCAAAATTTTCAACAAGTTTTTTTTTTAATAATTTTTGATACTGTTTGGGTATCTTCATGAACGTCTTATTTTCGACATTACAACAAAAGTTTACAATAACAATTAACTAAATATTCATAAATAGTAACCGTATACTTATTTAACAACTCTAAATAAAAAGGGTTCCAACTTATAAGAATATAGAGTTAATAACAATTTTACGTAATATTTTGTGGCTAGGGAGGGTAGTATTGTTTTCCGGCGAAGAAAGTTATTTTCCTTAAAAAACACCTTTTCCTAAGTTGTATTAACAGGGTTTTAATATAAGCTGTATGTTGGGTTGTCTATGTATCACGCTACTATTTGCAGTTTGATTTATTGTAAAAAGAATATAAGTTAACATCCCTAAGACATGTGCATGAGAAAAGTATTATGTAAAGATGAAACTTCGTCAATCTACGTGAACGGAACCAGAATTACAGCTCAATTATAGCGATGATTTTAAATTGTCCCAGCGCCTCCACCAAATTTTTCAATAATTCTTTAATAATTTTCANACGTTGGGTTGTCTATATATTACGTTTAAATTTAATTTATTGTAAAAGGAATTTAGATTAACATCCCTTAAGACACCTAAATGGGAAAAGTATAATGTAAGGATCAAGATTCATCAATCTACGTCAATGAAACTAGAATTACAGCTCAATTATAGCGATGATTTTAAATTGTCCCAGCGCCTCCACCAAATTTTTCAATAATTCTTTAATAATTTTCAGATATAAATTTCTTTTATTTATTTCTCACCTTGTTGGACTTACTGTCATTAGAGAAACGTTCAGTCCTTTATTCGGTAACTTCAAGTATTTGTTACGTTTCTGGTAAATATTGTGGAATGCCAGTGCCCCACCAATAGGAAATACAACGTCATCGTTAGTTACAAATTTGCAATTGCCACTAATTTCTGGTCTAATACCATATGACTGATAAGGTTGAAGGACAGGCAAATGCGTCATCTTTGACAGTTGTCATTAAAAAAAAAACAGCTGAATTATTTAAAAAATCAGTGAATGTTGTTATCGCTAGTAGTAAAGTTGAACTAAAAGAATAGCACAGAATTATGAGTCACATTATACTCTATAATAGGTACGCACCTTTTATTAATTTTTTTATTTAATGGCATTGACATAAGTGCCCAAGTTACTGCAATTTATAATTATTAATTGTATTTTATTAATATTGTAATTTGTCATTTAATTGATGGTAATATTAGAACAGAGAAAATTATTGAACAAATTTTCATTCAAATGGATAGTTTTTTTAGAAAAGTAACAATTTATAAACAAAGATATCACTTTCAAAATGCAATATCTTGGTCGTGCTTCTTTTTCATATTATCAATGTCTTGGTTTATTTTCGTTAAATCGCGTGCATGGTCTCCTTCCATCATCTAAGATTCATGATGAGGATTGAATTAAAAATTTATAATATTCAGGGTGGATCAATTTTTATACGATTTCCGTTTACTTTAACAAATTTTTCCAACCTGTATATAGATATTTTTTTTTTGGTATACTTGCCTGATTTTTTTCTTTCAGTTCTTGTATAGCGGTGCAGTAACCTTCGTGAATTGACCTGATCTTTTCTCCATAAGACGTTTCAGTTTGTCTCATCTGATAATAAAATTCGTTTTCCAGCTCTTTCAGACGCCTGTACAAAAATTCTATTTCATTCAGTCTCTCTTGCAATATTTCCCTTGGTATCAGGACGTCTGTCGACGATAGTAGCTCTTTCTCTAGTTTTATGGCTTTGGTTTCAGCATTGAGTATTTTCCATACGAAAATGTCTCCGTCATCCGAACAAGTTATAATGAAAGCATCGTTGTGCGTGATTTTTGCCTATAATCGCCCAAAAAATATATAAATATCGTTAACAAGTAATTTTGGCGACAAGTCAATTGATTTGAAAAAAAAAATTATAACTCATGACATGGAACAGCAAGGAAATCGATATATTTTCAAAGATATTTCCGAAAAAAATTATTTACTTATGTGTTATACTTCGTTTACTTTCTGTAGCGATGTGACCTTCAGTTTGACCGGCGCAAAGTAAAAAAGAACAGCACTAGGCCAGAAAAGGAAGGAGACAACTCTCGGCCGAACTCTTAACCGGTGAAGAGCGTATGATCCGTACAGTACTGCACGGAAAAATTGACCATTTTATCCATTACAATTGCATTGCTCAAATGTGCTGTTATTGGTACCAATTACTACTGAAAATATCAACGAGATGTTTATTTATATTTGAAGACATATTAAAGGCTTTAACGCTTGTTTTCGACTCGCACTACNCTTCAATAAAAAGAAGTCACTTCTATGCTCGCGAACGGTTAATTTAGAAATTCGAAAAAGGTTGTTAAAGATGTTTGTTTAGAGTACGGCGCTGTATGAGTGCGAAACATGGACAGTGAGCGCGGCGGAAAAGAAAAGGTTAGAAGCGTTCGAAATGTGGTGTTACAGGCGAATGATGAGGTATCGTGATAGAGAAGGTTAGAAATGAAGAGGTATTAGAAAGTATAGGAGAACAGAGGACTCTAGGAAGTCAATAAGAAATAGGCGAGATAGGTTGGTAGGACCTATCTCAGGTATGAAGGTCTAGTCAGAGACATATTAGAGGCAGGAAGTTAGGAAGTTAAGAGGGGTATAGGTAGACCTAGATTAGATTACTGTTTACAATTTAATGTTTGCTAGCAAAGTAAAATTTTCAACATCAAATTCCCATTTCTATTAACTAATGTTGCCTTTATCGAAAATGGTACCATTCAAGACTACCAACCAAGAATTCCACAATCAAAGAAAAAATGTATCAATAATCCCTGCGAAATATCCTTTATTTTTATGCTTACCCAGCCACTGTGGCCCTTCAGGTTGATTACATTTTCAAACGAAGTACTTGAAAAAATCTGTATGACGTTCCCATTCACAACGGCGAACAAATGCCCCCTTGTACTGAACGTAATTAATTTGCAGTATCTTATGCCGTACTCTTTTTTGCAAATCAAGTCGTTTATGAGGATGACCATGAACCTCAGCTTTCCTGAAAACCCCAGTACCATGTATTGTCCCGTAGGATGCAACGCGACACCGTATATGTCCTCCTGATACTGTTTTGTGAGTTCCAGAGTGTCATTGTCGAAGTTCCATATTTTCACTTTTCTGTCCCATTCCCCCGTCGTCACGAAAATGGGTTTCCACAGGCAAACGTCGATGGCTCCAATGCCTCCATGGTGTAATTCTGGTCCCAACTCGTGGAAATTGGTTTCCGGGTATTGGCTTATGTCTGGGCCCCACAGTTTCGTGGTAAACATCTGTTTTTGCAAACAGGTCACCAAAAGGTGATCCTGAGAAGGATTTATGTCTAGACTGTTGACCTTTGTCAATAGAACGGGTTCTTCTTTCTCGTGCTGCACGGAATTATCGGGAATTACGTAAACGTTTCGTTTTCTGTATCTGTGGTTTGTCTCTTTTTCGAAAAAATGGACCGTACCAGACTGATAGACGAACGCTAGACCACGTGGGAACGTTATCATGCAGCGCACCCTTAAGTCTAGGCTATTGCCTTCGTCGAATGCCGCCATACTTGTTTCGTGTAACGACGTATCTGAAGGGGCTTTTTCTTCCCTTAAAATTAAGTCTGTATTCTCTATTTCTTCTCCTTAGTTTGGATATGAATAAGCAAAGAATGTAGACAATTGTTGAGGGTTGGAACCACGACGTCTCGCTTCTAATTGGGAGGTTTTATCATGGTAGATTCTTTAGCTAAAGCTGGTTCTGCTCACTCAAGTATGTTTAAACTTTTCAACCCTCAACAGCCTACATTCTTTGCTTTTTTGAACGAGTATTTTTTGCAAAAATAAAGCACTTACTCCTCTGTTGCCTTGAAATCCATCATGATCAAGTCATTGACGAAAAAAATCTGCTTGAGTTCGCCACTTTCGATCACAACAATTCTGCCTGTGAACGAACCGCACAGCAGACGGTCTTGCGACAGCCAGCAAGCCGATGTAAAATTAATATTATCGGTTTTGTTGTAACCGAATTGTCTCCAAATCGAGTCCGAACAGGCCATTAGTTTTATTACGTTCAAACCCACCACGGCAATCAGATTTACGTCGTTCGGGTTGCAAGCAATCTGAAGTAACAAAAAGTTACCATCTTGATCTATATTTGGGACGGACTGTACAGGGTGGCGCATTGAAGATCGTAAGTGAAATCGTATGCTATTTAACTGGCGCGTCTATTTTGGTTGTAAAAACTGTTGAATATTGAATTAAAAAACCTTTAGGTAGAGGTCTAGATGATGTGGGGGGGGATCGAAAGAGGAGGTCTCTCCCACCACTGTACCATAAAAAGTTCGTGGCGGTCTCACCCCCATAAAAAGTTATGAGGGTTCAAAGTTAATAAATATGCCAATTTTTATACATTTCTAGGCATGTAAATATTTATATAGTCATTCTTAAACAATATTCAAAGGTAAAACTAATGAAAAATACATAAAAATATTGAGAAAGTTATAAAAAACATTATTTAAATATCTTTATCAATAGGGTAGGTTAGGTTAGG
>NW_020442449.1:68824-79640 GCF_000699045.2 Agrilus planipennis | reverse complement strand
ATAATAATAAATACACTAATTAATAATTATTTATCGTGAAAGAGAAATGAGAGACACGAAAAGAACGTTTTTATATTTTTTTATTATAGTGTAATAATTTGATATTAAATACTTTAAGAGACCTTTTTTAATAGTGGTTAATGTTTAATGTTAATGTGAAAATTCATTTAACTTTTATCCACTACAAATTAATGACGAAAATTTTTTGCTGGTGTCACATTCTCGTCGGGAATTGAACCCGAGACCTTTGGCTTCACGAACCAATTGTCTTGCCATTAAGCTATAAGAGGTAACAGCAATAACAACGACAAAACGTATTTATTAGTCACAGATTCGTCGAAGAAGTCTATATATGTGATTATCATATGAAATACTTTAAAAACTTTTTTTTAATTGGTTAATACTTTGTAGTAGATAAAAATTAAAAGAATTTTCACATTAATATTAATTTATATATTTGTTATGTGGCATGTTGTGCCATTTTAGTTATACCCCCATTGTCCCCCCATAATCCCAAACGTGTGATGTTAGTCTAGAAAACCGCAACAATTCTCCTAAAGTTCAAACCTTTTTGCTCAATGTGATCATGGCGATAATTTATGATATTGTGTTCTCTTGCTTTTGTCTATGACATAAAAGCCCTTAGGTTTGCCATTTCCGGGGAAGTATTTAACAACTAACCCTTTCTTAGGCTTGTACGGTACATAGTAGGAAGGTTTAATAACCTTTTTGGGTTGATCTTTGGCCGGCTTGTCAAGAACCTCATTCCAAAGTTTTATGTCTTGCATGTCCAATATGTTGTCCTCGCCCAACCGCGATTTATTTTTTTGGGACGCCACCTTTTTCAGAAAAGGCAAATTCCAGTGGTAAACCTTGGACGGTTTGCCATTGCTTTTGAATCCCACGGGGATTTTCTTGCTGGGCCCCTCGTCTGTCGGTTTATTATGGACGTAATAGTGGGGAAAAGGCGGAAGTTTAATAACGAACATGTGAGAATCGTCTGACCTGCTGTGGTGTCTCGATTCGACCGCCAATCGTTTTGTGTGGTGACTGTTTGGTCCCCTTATTCTGACCAAACCCAATTTTTCCAAAAGTTCGTGGTTTTTTAGCGTGTGAGTGGATGCCAAAGTTTCGCTTGTGATCAATGCGGAAACCGATAAACAAAACAGTAGTAGTCTGCAATAAAAATAAAAAAAAAAATAATAGGCTAATGTTGTCAGAGTGGTTGCGAAGGGTAGATTTACAAATACTGTACGTTTTCAGGGTTCCGTACGTCCGAATAAAAAACGGAACCCTTGAAGGGTCACTCGTGTTCTGCCTGTCCGTCCGTCACAGTCAATTTTCTCCGAATCTACTGGTCCGAAACATAGGGGTAATTTTTGGGGGTCAATACGAAATTAAAAAGAAAAGTTTTGCAAACTGTACCGTGTGACATATCAAATGAAAGGGCTTGTTGTAAGGGTCTCAAATATATTTTTTTAAATTTTAAAATAAGTAAGAAAATGATGAAAATTGACCATTCCCCCCTTATCTCCGAAACTACTGAACCTAAATTTTTGAAAAAAAATGCAGAAAATAGTCCTTTACTTATAGATTACAAGTAAATTAATAAGAAGTCTAGGGCCTGAACGTAACGTGGTAAATCTTTCAACAAAACAAAAGTTCATTTCTCTTTAATGATTAATATTCATTCTTATAGACTAAAGAACATCTCAAATTCCCTGCAATTTTGTTAAGAATTGTTTCACCTTTGAAAATTTTCCAGCAATATGTCACATGACCCACTAAAATGACAAAAACATTGCGAATAATGACACCCCCCCACGTTTTTAGAAAGACTTGCGTTCGACTGATTTCATGAGGCATAAAAGTAATTTTATAGGATAATTATTATAGTTAACATTTGTAATAAGTGAACAAAAAATAACAAGTGGTCGTGTTGGATGCGGTCAATTCCACCATAACCAGAGGAAAATGGAATTAGAAGTGGTTGCATGACTATATAATTGGAGGTGTTATTCATGTATAAGTTTCAGTAAATTATTGGCGTACTGGTGGGATTCTTAGAGGGCACAAACGTCCACATTCATACACACATCGTGTACGTGCATGTAATACATGACTTCAATTATAGTGTTTTCTGTGCTTTCGTCGTCACCCGGCTCGATTATTATTACACCTAAAGCCATATAGAAAAACAATTTGCTTTTATAGGTCTTGCAATCGTGTACATAAATTATTAATTTAAAGACAACTTCGCTCGAAGAGTTAGTAAATTGAAAACGAAATCGTACTGTAGTAAAATTAGCAAGAGCAGCGTTTAAGCTGTTTCTAATTGGTGCTTATTCATTCTGTAAAGCATTAGACATCTACTTTTACGGCCCGTACATATTTTAATTAAAGAGACGATTTATTCCAATACTCGTAGTGAAAAGTGTACCAAACGATTCGTCACAAAATTCTGAGACTTTTTTTCCTTTTCCGTTTTTCGATACGATCTTTAATAGTCGAGCAATTAACAATTAAAGTTTGCTGCAAGTTTGCCTACGACCGCCAGGCGAATCTGCAGGTAGCAGACGCGCTGCATAGGCGCTTCGCCTGCACGCACTTGCAGCAAGGCTAGTGCGCTATGATTGGTCCATTATTGTTAAACTTCCGTTGCTAATTACTCAATAACTATAAGTCGGATCGAAAAAATTAAAAAGATAAAAATGTCTTAGAATATTGCAAACAATCGATTGGTACCGTTACTTTTTCGAACCACCGTGTATAACATGTGGACTTTGTCGACCTTTCGATTGCACTCTCACACGGAAAATAATGAGAGTCGTATAAAGAAGAACTCGTTTTGAAATCGTATCTGCTACATGATAAAATATGTCGTGAGTTGTTGGGCGCATACACGAGCTAAAATATGTTGAATTTAATGGTCTATGAAAGACAAACTGCCCAAAGTTTCCGTTGTTTTCATCGAGATATTTATAATTGATGTTGTCGGCTGTTTAATTTTTCAAGTTGGCTCGCTGCAACCCATATTTATATGCAGTCTGGTCTGTCCGACAGCGTTTTTGCTCCCTTTTTACCTTTCATGCTTTTAAACTATTAATGCAACAGCCTTACGTCTTTGCGTGGTCAAATTCGTTTCTACGCCAACCGAAGCATGTTACGTACCTACTACAACTTTCGTTAGGTACTGCGTTTGTAACGTGACGTCTCTAATGAAGCTTACGTTACACGAATGCAAAAAAAAAATAAAATTATCTTTTCTAGTGTGCACACATCGATTTACTTTTTCTAATATTACATTGTGGGTCATGTGGGGTATCATTTTGAAGAGGCGCTTATGAGGAATTCAAAAATGAAAAAAGGCTTAAAAAAGGTACCCTGTGTATGCCGTATATGTTAGTTGTAATAATAATGAATTGAATTGTGAATCAAATTTTCTGCGATAAAAAACGGCTTTTGTTTCGTTACGTAAACAATACGATGCAGAATTACAAAGGTCTTTGGCTTTGGTAGTTGCATTTTATTGGCAACACCTGAAGCAGTCGAAGTCGTAAGGTACTGTTGAGTCAATGACTTACACAAACACAGTAAGTCAACTCGAGAAATTCTCGTTTAACAAAATTTTCAACAAAGACCTCGCGAAGCCGGTAAAGCACACGGGTACATATCGAGACGGTGCAGACAATAAAAAAGCACTGTAACCGCTATGAGCCGGGAACATTAATTAAACCCCGCGATCAAATAAATATGGGTACGATAGTTTGGTATTATTAACTGGCAATTGAAACTGTCTCATAGTTTTATAATGTAATAAAATAATTCGAAGTGGTCTGTACTCTGTCGAAACTGCCAGACGCGGATCGCAATTTCGATCTTTTTGGATCTCATCAGCGCGTCGGAGGCAGCTCCGACAAAACATGGACCAACTTTTACCTGCTGTCTTAACAGCGCGTTTTAGAAAATACTACAAATGGCGCGGTAAACGCCATCTGTTGTACGATGCTACATTTTAGGATTACGTATGCTCCAACAAGGTCCATTTAAATATATGGATATCTACTTGCTAAAACGAATCCCGGCGTAGCTAACCTCAACGTGATAGACACATTACCATAATCGAATTCGAATGGACCTTGTTGGAGCATACGTAATCCTAAAATGTACCATCGTACTACAGATGGCGTTTACCGCGCCATTTGTAGTATTTTCTTTTATAATGTAGGTTTGTAAATGCAACCAATTATACACGTCAATCAAAAATGTAATGGTTATCGCTTGTCAATTGATTGTATACAACCAACCGTACACCTGGATATTGGTATTTAGGCCCGCTCACTTTTGTCCAACTAAAAAATGCGTCAAAATTGCTGATTTTTAATTAAAGATTATGAGCTATAAAAAAGTTAGAATAAGTACATAAATGCTTTTGACAGTATAAAACTGTCCTCGTGGGACATAGTTAATGTGTAACAACTACAGACACCTGCTGTCTATAAGATTATGGGTTATTTCTTATGATTTTGCCCATAACGTTCCTTGGGCACGAAAGAAGGATATATATACAATGACGAAGTGTAAAGAAATCACTAATTTAGCTTTTTATAATAGCTTGATGTTATGAAACTAACAGGTGTTTTGATTCGTTTATTACGTTAAAATTGAAATATAATTTTTACATTTTTTGGTTTATTTTGAAGTTAATGGTAAAAACTATCTAGAAAAGTAATAGTAATGCAAGAAATTATCAGTAATTTAACATCTATAAATGCACATATTTCAAAACTGCCGCGTTTTAATAAAAAGTGCCGACAACAGTGCACATGCGCTAAACCCTATTGTCACTATCAAAAATTATATTTTATATGGGTTGCCACCACTGATCTTGTTACTTGTTGCGTGTAGGTGCGTGTTAACGAAGCGTGGTCAAGTGATAAGTTGATTCCTATTTGTATGATAGTGATTCTAAATGATACGACAATGTAACAAAACTAATTGTAACATGTTCGGCTTGCTTTACACGTTGATTACAAGTAGTTTTCGTGATGTGTACGTCGTGGTTTATATGGAAAATGTTTTGGACAAAAAGTGCGTATAGGACTCCATATTGGCGAAATAGGTTTGTAATTTAAGTCTTCTAGATGTCTGAATTCATGTTTATATGCTTGTGTATTAGCAATTTTAAGACTTTTCTTTATGAATACTGTTATTAAGCCTTGTATAATACCTCAAAGATTTTAATGTTTTTTTAGAATATTGTTGGTTATGGTCCAAACATGTACAATAATTTATTGTTTAGGTTGTAAAATTTGAATTTAAACAGGTATATCGAAGTGGATACTGGATACATTGTTAAGCAATTGCATTTTGTCTAAAGCTAAAGCTGTATTGTCTCATTCTGGCATGCTGCATGCTGCTTCTCATTCATTGAAAGTTGAAAGTAATATGCAATAAGCAATAAGCAGTTAACAGATGAAGCATTGTAAGATCTTCATTTCACGCTTGTAACAGCAAACAGCATATCTATCAATACCTGTCATATCTAGGTAATAACATATTAAAAACTTGGAAAAAAGTACAAATTGGTAGCCCGTTAATGTCCCAATACAATAAAACTGTCACCTGTGGGACTCTTGCATGTGAAAATTTCGGAGACAAAACTATAAATTAATTCACCGTTAAATAAAATCTGTCGTTTATATGCTAATCGGTTCTCTACAACACACCCAGTGTGGACATAACGGGAATAAAGCAAAAAATCAGGACTTCTTAAGCATACATGGCCTCAATTTAAATAAATTAGAAAACAAAAATGTTACTTAACGGCAGGTTCTCTTTTGCTTATAGGCAAGCAGCTTTTTACTTAAAATTATGAACAAATATTGAATATGGTTTTATATAAATGTAAACAAATTAACAGGTGGATTCAAGAACTTCACAAAATGCACCTTTATAATGTCTGTCTGTACCTAAATCAAAAAAGAATTGATTTTAAGGAGAAATCTTGAAGTTTTTCAAAATTATTGCTTGTATTTTCAGTAACATGCATTTGAAATTAAACTTAATAGTTGTTTTCGAATAATTTCCAAAAAAACTAAATTGTTCGGTTTTTAAATTGAGTACAGACAGGGTCATCATCATAAGGTCATCAGTCCTATGACTGGTTGGACACGTACCTCCACTCTTTCCTATCCTGAGCTAAACTTCGCATTTACCTAAGACTAGAACATCCCTCATCCGTAACTATTTGCGAACAGTAATCTAACCTAGGTCTACCTCTACCCCTCTTAACTCCTGTTTCTGCATTTAATATGTCTCTGACTAGACCTTCATGTCTGAGAAGGTGTCCTACCAACCTATCTTGCCTATTTTTTATTGACTTCCATAGAGTCCTGAGTTCTCCTATTCTTTCTAATACCTCTTCGTTTCTAACCTTCTCTACATCCCACTTTTTATTAAACACCTTTTATAAATTCCGAAATCATCGTCATGAAGTCTTTTCGCCGACAAATAAATATGTAATTTCTATGCTCTGTAAACATTTTGCCTTATCTCTATATTACAAACAGGGTGTTTCTAAAATATATAGCAAGCTTGCACTAGGTGATAGAGTCTATAAAAAACGAAAATTAAGTAAATGTTTAGTGGTGTAAAAATCTGCCCTTTTGTCCTTTGAAAGTACATTTAAGGGCCAGTTCGGCCCTGGTAGGATCACGCATATGACATTGCAACGCCGCATTCATTAACTACACCATCCGTTTGTGTTTTGTGATCTTAATACCATGTCTAGGTGTAATTTAAATAGTACTGCATACTATTAACGATAAACAAAGTAATTATGTGTAGTAGTAAGCTGTTTACATTTTTCATCGATGTAGTTGCTTAGTTGTTATCGCAATTTCTTTATACGTTGACAATTCACGGCCAGGACCGGCTTCTGATTGCAACTTCGTTTGGTTTTCATACAAATCTTTTTGTCTTTTAACCATTAGGTGATCGAAAATTAAGAAATTATGAACTTATTCTTTACAGAACATCCTACTTATTTTATTATTAGTGCAATCCTTAGATAAAAAAAGGTTACCTAAGTTTTGTATTAGACACAACCTATTGCTTAAGAGCCTTGTAAGGATTCTAGAGATTATAGGATTTATTTTTTCTTCTAAATTCACTCCAAATCGTCACTATTTCTAAATATGTAACCAACTTATGTACGTATACATATAGAAGCATTGTACATGCATATTTATGTATAATATGTATGGAAGTACTTGGAATGTAACTAACAGTACAATATGGAGATCAACGGTATTCATGTATAAAAGAGTATTCAGTGATTAGACCAAGATGCAACTCAAGGAAAACATTCAGACAAACTCTCTATCTAAACCTATCGCATAATACAGTGGCGGTTCGCGAGCGTCTTACATGAAAGGGCGTAATAAATGGGTAATTTACATAGGAGGTACCTTCATGACAAAAAACAATAATACGAAAAAGAAACTTAGTAAATAATAGAAAACACAAAAAAATAAAAAATTACTAGTTGAAACTTGATTGATGTTCGTGGATCCTTTAACGAAAGCATATGTTCGTTTGCCCACTGTAGTTCTCATATTCTAATAGTTTGACTCCTGATTTTGATTTTCTACCAGTTATTGGCTTTAACACCACCACTGGCATGAGTAATGGCGTAATGGGTACCAATGATGTTCCTTATTAGAAGGCCCTGGTTTATTATTATTATTATTATTGTACAAAGTTGTGTGTGTGTACCGGCTCGGTTAACTATCAAGCAACAAGTGGAAAAGAGGCTTAGCAATAAAGGGAATGGAGCCGTTAGCAAATATTTGACTTTGGAAGACACACAGCAGTACACATGTACCTTCTTTGAGTACATAAATGGACGTATGAGTGTACACGTGTGTGTAGAACGAGAAATTTAAACATACAATTAAGTGCATAGGTATGTTGATTCATGATCTAAGAATGGCTCCGAGTGCAAGACTTGCTTGATGTATCCGCGAAACATGCTATCTTCTTGTTTAGGTTGCATGTTGTAAATGTGACTTAAGCCAAATGCGTAGTTCGATTGTCTTGAGGATATTGTTTTACGTTAATGGTGCATTAACAAAGTAAGATACATGTATACCGTAGGCTTGTGGATGTCCATCAATTCAGTAGCCATGGACAAAGCGGCCTAAAATTTCACGGTTAAAACGTATAAATAAAAAATGAAAGAATTGCTTTGGACTACTTTCGATATACTCCTTTTCGTTTAATCCTAATTTTTTTTATTAAAAATCTATTCCATTCCAATTGGAAATAAACAATTGGAAAAAAGTGAGCGGGTCTAAGTGCCTCTATCAAGGTGTATGGTTGGTTGTATACATGCGATAACCATTAAATTTTTATTTAGCGTGTATATGAGGTAGTATCTTTAGTAGTATTAGCATCTAGCAAGGAGGAGTTAGAGAAAGCTTTAAATAAAATGGAAGCGGTATTGACGAAACAGTACTGTATGAAAATAAATAAAAGTAAAACAAAATTACTCGTATGCAAAGGAATAAAAAATAAGGAAAGAGCGAATATAAAGATAGGAGACGAAAAATTAGAAGAAGTGGCTGATTTAGGTATCTAGGACGTCAGATATGTCAGGACGGAAGGAGAAGTAGGGATATAAAGCAGAGGATAGTGCAGGTTCGAGTCGCCTTCAATAAAAAGTAGTCATAAAATAAGAAGTTCAGAAAAGGTTGTTAAAGATGTATGTTTGGAGCAAGGCGCTGTATGAGTGCGAAACATGGACGGTGGGCGCTGCGAAAAAGAAAAGGTTAAAATTATTCAAAATGTGGTGTTACAGACGAATGATGGGGATACAATGGATTGAAAAGGTTAGAAATGAAGAAGTATTAGAAAGAATAGGAGAACAGACGACTCTATGGAAGTCAACAGGAAATAGGCGAAATAGGTTGGTAGGACACCTTGTGTCAGAGACATATTAGAGGCAGAAACAGGAGTTAAGAGGGGTAGAGGTAGACCTAGGTTAGATTACTGTTCGCAAATAGTTAAGGATGTGGGTTGTTCTAGTTTTAGGGAAATGCGAAGATTAGCTCAGGGTAGGAAAGAGTAGAGGTGCGTGTCCAATCAATCTTAAGCCTGACGACCTTATGATGAGATGATGATGATGAGGTATCATTTTGAAGGGCTGGTTATAGAGAAGTAAGAAACACGTGTTTAATTATATTACAGTTAAGTTTTGCTTATAATTTTTCGTAGAATTATAAGCCAACTTAGAGAGCATATCTTCGAAATCTAAAACAATAAACGAACACCATTCTGTTTTGAACTTATAAAGAATTATATCTTCTTCAGCAAGTTCATCAACTTTTAGCATGAATATTTTTTGTGGCCAGCCGGTAGCTCCGAAGAAGATACCATTGAAAGATAAACAAAACATGTAGGTATCTAATATTTTTGTAGGGTGATAGCGATCGTGTTTTTTCTTCAGTTTTAATTATTTTGTCATGACATTTTTTGCGATCACTTTCAAAGTAGGTAGATACCTAATCTCGTAACAACCCGAAACATAACAAACAGTCAAAGACCTTCGTCGCTTCTTCTCTTTTTCTTTTTTTTTTTTTTTCTTTTAATTTTCGTCTCTACTTGCCATCGAGTATTCGGTGCAAAAAACGGAATTCCACGTCGCTGATGAGTTTAATCGTGACACATTGTGTATCTACTAAAACTTATACACACATAGAGCAAATTATGATACAGAAGGGGGGTTCTTGAACCCACTTGACGCGGCGTCTCCTTCAAAGAATCGAAATTCATTCATGAATCCGTTAGGCTGGGGTGTGAGTGTGCGTCTGTTCGCGTGTGTGTGTGTGTCTATGTCGGTGTGGGAGATCGAGAATGAGTTATTCGTATCAAATGACCGTGTGCACAATGTTTTGTTGACTATGAATGACTTCATTAATTAATTGCATAAAAAACGAAAGACTGCTTTTAATTCCCGCGCATCGATACGACAACAGATGTTACTAATGAAATGCCACCTGTTGATAGTTAAATTGATTTTTGCGATTCAGTAAAATTACACATGTATTTGGAAAAAAATTGGTCAAATGCGATGGTCTCGTACTGTGGATAACCGTAAATAGAAGTACATACAGGGTGTACTCTTCTTTTTAATATCGGATGAGTTACTTAAGGTCTTCAGCCCTAACACTGTTTGGACACGCATCCCCATGTCTTCCTAGCAAAGAACCAATCTTCGCATTTCTCCAAAACTACCTACTTCTACGCCTATTAGCTTCTGTTGTTGCTTTATCCCTAACTAGCCCTTTAAATCTAAGAAGGAGTCCTACCAACCATATCGCCTATTTTTTATTGTCTTCCATAGCGCCTTCGGTAAATGTAGATGATGCCCCCCACCCCCTTTGGGGTGGGTGGGATCGAAAGAGGAGGTCTCCCCCACCCCTGTACCATAAAAAGTTCGTGGCGGTCTCACCCCCATAAAAAGTTATGGGATCGGGGAAGGGGGGATCGAAAGAGGGTTGTTGAACAAAACCCGATAACTTAACCTAACCTACCCTATTGATAAAGCTATTTAAATAATGTTTTATATAACTTTCTCAATATTTTTATCTATTTTTCATTAGTTTTACCTTTGAATATTGTTTAATAATGACTATATAAATATTTACATGCCTAGAAATGTATAAAAATTGGCATATTTATTAACTTTGAACCCCCATAACTTTTTATGGGGGTGAGACCGCCACGAACTTTTTATGGTACAGTGGTGGGG
>NW_020442449.1:64678-66701 GCF_000699045.2 Agrilus planipennis | reverse complement strand
GAATGGTTTCATTTTTCAAAAGAAAATTTTAATTTTATTTGTTTGATAGATATTTTGTATGGATATAGAGAAGGAGGCAAATGGAAATGTATTATTGTATAGCAGCTGTCCACGCGGACGCATCGCTCACTCAAGTAGGAGAGAGACAGATGTCGAACGCTGCTGAACGCGGAGGCCGATTGTGCCTCTTTGTCGCTCGTTCCGCGCTCTCGCTTGCACTTCAAGCATTAAATGGAACGCCTCGGAGCGAGGTAACGCCGCATGAGTCATGTTTTTTCCTGCGTGCAGCCGGGCTCCATCGAATTATAAGACGTTGTCATGTCAAAAAACCGCATCAAAATCCGTTGCGTAGTTTTAAAGATTAAAGCATACATAGGGACAGACAGCGGGAAAGCGACTTTGTTTTATACTATGTAGTGATAAGTTAAATCACTGTAAAAATATTAAATTAATGATTGGATATTTAGGCATATAATAAGATTTAATTTTTCACGCCCAACCGCCACCACTGGTGTAAATGAAAATTTTGAAGATTCTAGACACGTATTCACTGATGTGTATTACTTCATTTGGTTCACGTCTGTAGGTCTTATTTAATTTATTTCCGTAAGAAGTCCGTCATCATCTTGATTGATGTCTTTCTTCGCTTGTCTGAAAGTGGTCAATTGAAAGGACTGAATGAGACTTTTTCTGATGGTCGGCCGTCTTGACTAATAAATTGATTCAAACCAGGCGATGATTAAACATTCATGTTCGACCGATTGCATTCGTTTATATATCCAAAATGGAATCTAATTAGTAAATATTATTGATGGTCTACAGTCGGCGTAACAGTCGAACACACGAAATTTAATCGGAACCAAGCAACAATTAAGATGCCTGACCATAATATATTGAGAAATAATAACACATTGTTGATTATCATTTGTCTAACACAAATTCTCTTTGGCTACACGTCACACTGGATGCGCACTATTTTACTGCGCAACAACTTCCCAAGCACAAATTGCTGACGCTCTTACTCCAATCTGTAGTCTTCTAAGTATAATTTTAATGACCCTAATGGTAATGATAAGTATGTAACATTGTAAAAAACTTCTTTTTTTATTTTGGATCAGTTTCGGACACCCGTATTGAAATAATAACAGTTTTTATTTCAGTTAGCTATTTTTACGATGTAGGCTATAAAAAAATCGCCAATAAAAATGCTACTTATTTTTAGTTTAATGGACCAGTAAAAACATTTATGGCCACCTACGTTAGATAACGGAAAAAGTGTTATATCTTTCATTAAATCGTTTTACTTTCAGGCATATGCCTATTTGATTTATAGTCGGTTACGATTACTAAAAGTCATTTTCTGTCAGAAAAAAAATTAACATATACAGCGCGTCCGATAATATTTGATTGCAAAATGTATTCGTGTAAAGATCAAAACAGCTCACCATTACCGCTTCCCCTCACTTCACTGTTAGCGTGAACAGTTCGCCCCCCTTGGCGTCCATTAGGCGGCAATATCGCTTCCATCTTGTTCGTTGATAGGCAGAATGCACAATTTGTTGGCTGGTCTCTTGATGATAGAAGAAGATGTCCTAAGAGTTGCTGCTCGTACAATTCCATCCGAACCAGGATGAACGGAATCTACTACAGCCAACTTCCATTGTAGCGGTGGCAAATTATCTTCCTTGACCATTACAACAACCCCAGGTCTAAGGGACTGGCCAAAATTCTTATGCCATTTAATACGTTGCTGCATTTCCGAAATGACCTCCTTGGACCATCTCTTCCAAAAATGCTGTACCAGCTTTTGTGTTAATTGGTATCTTGAAAGTCGATTGGAAGGGACGTCAGTCATATCCTGTTCTGGTAGTGTTGTTAGCTTGGTCCCGATCAGAAAGTGCCCGGGTGTTAGAGGTTCCGGATCATTAGGATCAGGACTCAAAGGGGTTAATGGTCTGGAATTTAGACATGCCTCGATCTGGGACAAAACCGTTATAAATTCTTCATAATTTAGAATCGTATT
>NW_020442449.1:27291-63819 GCF_000699045.2 Agrilus planipennis | reverse complement strand
AACCCCCCTAACTTTTTATGGGGGTGAGACCGCCACGAACTTTTTATGGTACAGTGGTGGGGGAGACCTCCTCTTTCGATCCCGCCCACCCCCACCCCGAAGGACCATCATCTAGACATTTACCAAAATAACCAGTCTTATTAAGATCTCATACTCACGCCATAGATGAAACAAATCAGTACCGTAACCCAAATTATAAAAAATCATAACTTCCACAAAAATGACTTAGAGTGTTAAAATTTTTTTTTTTTCAATTATAGTGTCTTATGGCTAATGTTAAACCAAAATTAAGCTTCATAATCTATACTGGGCTTTCACAAAAAAATCCAAAGTTTAGAAACTTCAAAGTTTTAAAATTGCCATTTCGAAATATTGCAAGAATCAACAATTCTCAAGTGGTGCCAATTTTTTTGGCAAACACTGTACATACAGAAGCAACAGAATGTGTGTAATTTATATGTACAAATATGTACGTACTATACCTGTCGAAGCTGCCGCTACACGATGGTTAATTATATTTTAATTAATCCTGTGTTTTGCTTGTAAAAGTAATCATTACGTTAGTCATGAAGTTTAAAGCTATTAACTTGGCGTTTGAGATATGATCGGCTAATAATAATAATACATCGATAATTTATATGGACGTGATAATTTCATTTAACAACACGCGAAGTTCATTCCCGTTCATTAACGCAAAATGCAATAATACTATATTGTTAACTTACATTTTGTACCATAAATTAGTTTTGGTATGGGCACTTATGATGGAAATTGTTAAATTTAATAGATTCAGAACCTTTTTATTACTTACCAACAGTTTAATGGCGAATATTTAATTGATTGCATTATTTAGAGGTATTTTTAAATTTTATACAGTAATTTTGAGAGCAATACATATTTTAACTAAACTAGCGTCATCTAGCGGCCAGTATCATTACTTTATTAAGCAGCAATAGTACTAGAATGATGTAAGAACTATTCTGATCTTTTTTTGTATCACATAAACCAGTGTATGTTGGAACAGAGATGACAACCTATTGAATTACGAAAAAAATTTTGAAATTGCTTATTAAGATATTTAAATAAAATTCTACGATTTACAGATGCAGCCATCTAGTAGCAAGAATTGCAGTGAAGTTATGTGGGCAACGTTCTTCTGTTTCTACAGTGACATCTATTGGTGAGTTTTAAGTTCCTAATTCTCCAGGTTTAACTTAATTTACGAAATTAAAAAAAAGATTCTATAAATAGATCTAATACGTAGGTAGAACAATGGTTAATCACTCAGTCCTTTGACCACAGGGTAAAAACTCTTTGTTTAAAGGAGTGTAAAAATATCGATTTTTAATGAAGTTCATCGCTTTTTTGTGTATGGAATCGCAATGAACCCGAAAGAAATGAGTTCATTTTTGTGCAATATTACTGTAGATTTAAAATGATTCAATGGCCTAGGAAATCATTAATTGAGCGCCATCCTTTCTGTCGCAGCCATATGCCGTGTGGGGTGTTAATGAAGCAAAACGCATGCATTACTGGCAATCTTTTGATATTTGTTCTTCTATAATAACTAACTTCCCTTATTAGCGTGCCATATCACATCACTTTTCTCAGAAGTTGTTGATTGCATCTATATCTTATTAAAACCATCTTATTTCGCTCAGAATTACATGTCCATGCGGTTAATTTTCAATTTTATTTGTCTCCTATTTTCGCTATTTTTAAAATAAATATTTTTAATTATTAAGACAGAGAGATAGCTTCAAATAAAATGGAAGCGGTATTGACGAAACAGTANTATTCCCTTTCAAACCTACTACCAGAACCTAGGCTCTGATTAACCTTAAATTTTTTTTTGAATAATTTCCTTGGAGACAATTTTTTCGACCTACAAATTTCATCAAATTTCTACTGCTTTTAGTATTATCCTTTCTAGGAAAAGCGACTGGTTCTTTTAAGAATAAATAAATAAATAAATAAATGATTTGATATCCTTTTGCGCATAACAGTTTCTGCCTACATATATGGAAAACATTTAAAATTGAACGAAATCAATTTTGGTGTTGTGTGTTTCCTCTCTCAATTTACAACGCAATTTCGTTTTATGGATAAATTTTATTTGCGCATCCCTTATAAGGCTGCAAGTACGTTTGAGTGGTTCTTGATCTTTGAATGTTTCCTGATTATCCTACATAAGCTTCTTAGTTAGCTGCGCGTATTTATCAGGATTTAATTTCTTCCTTAATTTCTCTAGTGTATAGTACAAGTTAGGGTGTACTCCGTTTAGCCGACGAAGGAATTTATTCTTTTTAAAAGAATACGTATTCAAAATTAAATTTGAGTCGAAGAATTAAATGCTCAGGAAAGAATTATCTGGGAATCCAAAAAAATTATTAAAGGTCTGTGAATTGAAAAGGTTAGAAATGAGGGGGTGATAGGAAAAGTAGGAGAACAGAGGGAAATCACTAAGAAATAGGTAGGACAGGAATGAGGGAGAGATAGCTTTCCAGAATTGTAGAGATTAGCTTCAGAGCTGAAAACCTCACGATGATGTTTAAGGTGATGACAATACATTGGTCATGAAAGGTTAGATGTCAGAAGGTATCAGAAGATTTAGAAGAGAGGGCTTTAGAAAAGGGATTAATAGGGCTGAGGCAGACCCAGACAAGGATACTATTTGCAAATGGCCACAGATATGGATTGCTCTAATGTTTGACAAATGTGAGGATTGGTTCAAGATAGAGTCGAAAACCTTTGACGATGATGATGATGTTTAAGGTGATGACAATACCTTCAGCAGAGAAGGTTAAAAGTCAAGAAGTATCAGAAAATTTAGAACAAAGAGCTTTAGAAATCCTTTGACGATGATAGTGTTAAAGACGATGGCAATACCTTGAACAAAAAAGGTTAAAAATCAGAAGGTATCAGAAAAGTTAGAGTATAGGGCTTTAGAAATGTAGTTAATAAGGTCTGCGGTAGACCCAGATTAGATTACTGTTCGCAAATAGTCAAGGATGTGGGTTGTTCTAGTTTTAGGGAAATGTGAAGATTAACTTAGGATAGGAAAGAGTGGACGTGCGTGTCCAACCAGTCTTAGGACTGACGACCTTATAATGATGATGATTAAGATAATTGTAAAAAAAATTATCCTGTCATAAAATGGGAAATAAATATGGATTAGATGAACTTTTTGTTGACCTTTCCCATCTTCACTAATAGCTACCTACGTGAGCTTGATCTTGTTGTCAGATTAACTGTTACACTGACCTCCTAACCCAAGTATAGACCATTACATGCATATATGGATATCGTATACGTATCTATCTATGTATGTATGTATATATGTATGTAAATCTAATAGAAACCGTTTCTTTGTTTTCTGCTGAAATGTGTAACCATCAATGTTAACGGTTATATGTGAGTATAGGTGTATCCCATTTTAGATTCCTGCACCAAAATTTATATAAGCATGCCGTTAGCTAGAGATATGTTGCATACATTAATGTTTAATAGTTTTAACAAATGCTTAAATCAATATGAGACATTATTGCCATACGCTTAACAAATTTGGACAGATTGTCGTTATTAATCAATATATTACTACTTTCTTTAAAAGAAATTAATCGTAAATTTAATGCAAAATCTGTAGATGTCGGAGATTGAAAAATATACTTCCATGAAAAGCATTTTTTCTGTTGTATAATATTATGGTATTATACTGTAGAATTAAGACGCTTGAACAGACGGAAGCATTATTAGATTTTTGTTAAAAGTTGTATATCAACATCTGTGCGAGAGAGGGTCTACTCAAATTTCAAAAATAACACTTCCACCACAGGGATGAAACGAAACAGTTGAAGATAAAATTAAGATTCTTTCAAAGAGGTATAATGTTACAATAAGGACATCAGAGGACTGTTCTTAGGGAACAATATTTAAACAGACATTTCCAAATGATTCAGAAACCAATTTTTAATGGTACAGTTCCATGTTTTTTCATAAACACGTATTCCCTTTCAAACCTACTACCAGAACCTAGGCTCTGATTAACCTTAAATTTTTTTTTGAATAATTTCCTTGGAGACAATTTTTTCGACCTACAAATTTCATCAAATTTCTACTGCTTTTAGTATTATCCTTTCTAGGAAAAGCGACTGGTTCTTTTAAGAATAAATAAATAAATAAATAAATGATTTGATATCCTTTTGCGCATAACAGTTTCTGCCTACATATATGGAAAACATTTAAAATTGAACGAAATCAATTTTGGTGTTGTGTGTTTCCTCTCTCAATTTACAACGCAATTTCGTTTTATGGATAAATTTTATTTGCGCATCCCTTATAAGGCTGCAAGTACGTTTGAGTGGTTCTTGATCTTTGAATGTTTCCTGATTATCCTACATAAGCTTCTTAGTTAGCTGCGCGTATTTATCAGGATTTAATTTCTTCCTTAATTTCTCTAGTGTATAGTACAAGTTAGGGTGTACTCCGTTTAGCCGACGAAGGAATTTATTCTTTTTAAAAGAATACGTATTCAAAATTAAATTTGAGTCGAAGAATTAAATGCTCAGGAAAGAATTATCTGGGAATCCAAAAAAATTATTAAAGGTCTGTGAATTGAAAAGGTTAGAAATGAGGGGGTGATAGGAAAAGTAGGAGAACAGAGGGAAATCACTAAGAAATAGGTAGGACAGGAATGAGGGAGAGATAGCTTTCCAGAATTGTAGAGATTAGCTTCAGAGCTGAAAACCTCACGATGATGTTTAAGGTGATGACAATACATTGGTCATGAAAGGTTAGATGTCAGAAGGTATCAGAAGATTTAGAAGAGAGGGCTTTAGAAAAGGGATTAATAGGGCTGAGGCAGACCCAGACAAGGATACTATTTGCAAATGGCCACAGATATGGATTGCTCTAATGTTTGACAAATGTGAGGATTGGTTCAAGATAGAGTCGAAAACCTTTGACGATGATGATGATGTTTAAGGTGATGACAATACCTTCAGCAGAGAAGGTTAAAAGTCAAGAAGTATCAGAAAATTTAGAACAAAGAGCTTTAGAAATCCTTTGACGATGATAGTGTTAAAGACGATGGCAATACCTTGAACAAAAAAGGTTAAAAATCAGAAGGTATCAGAAAAGTTAAAGTATAGGGCTTTAGAAATGTAGTTAATAAGGTCTGCGGTAGACCCAGATAATGTTACTGTTCGCAAATAGTCAGAGATATAGATTGCTCTAATATTTGAAAAATGTGAGGATTGGTTCAAGATAGAGCAGAAAACCTTTGACAATGATGATAATGTTTAAGACCATGGTAATACCTTAAACAGAGAAAGTTAAAAGTCAGGAGGTATCAGAAAATTTATAGTAGAGGGGTTTGGAAATGGAGTTAATAGGGTCTGAGGTAGACCCATACAATTTAGCCAGAGATACATAGTAGATTGCTCTGAGAAATGTGAAGATTGGGCAGAAAACCTCATGAGGATGATGATCTTCAAGATGATGGTAATACCCTGGACAAGAAAGTTTAAAAATCCGATGGTATCAGAAAATTTGAACAGACGATTTCAGAAAAGGGGTTAGTAGGTCTAAGGTAGACCTACACAAGATTACTGCTCGCAAGTAGCCAGAGATATAGATTGCTCCAATATTTGAGAAATGTGACGGTGATGATCAAGATGATGGTTAATACCTTGGTCAGAAAAAGTTAGAAAACAAAAGGAAACAGGAACGATATGTGGGATATTCCGGTTGTGTGTGGTAAAGGTGCGTGCCCAGTCAACCTTCAGACTAATGACTTTCTGATGATTCAAAATATAATAAAACGGGGACTATACAGGGGAGGTTTCTGACCTTTTTTTTACCTTTCCTCAATTCAGATTATCAATGTGATACGGTTGAATCTTCATCTAATATACATTAATATAAATTAAAATGTAAACCTCCTAATTTTTAGATGTTATAATCATTATTTTATAATATTGTCTTTAATGAAAAAGATGACATACAATTTCTGCGAAACACACTGCCCTTAGCTTCGTTAAACAACCGGTTGGTGTGTCGCTTCTCATCGTAAAGTCAAATTATTGGCATTAATAAAATTGAATTATATTTTAGTACCTAAGCACTAATGGCGTGTTTGAAATTCATTTCCAATGTAATGAGATATTACTAATGTTATTATTTAATATAGTGGATACCTTTTCAAAAGCGAATGGGGGGTCTCCAAAATCATCAATTAAAAATGAATTTTATGTTTACAAGACACCTTGTATACGAATATAAAGTAATGATTACATGTTTAACACTTACATTTATGTACCTGCTAATTAAAGTGATATACTTGTTTATTTCGATCGTTAGATAGGTCAGGTCAGTAATGGGATCAATCAGATTCTTTATTTATGGAAGACTAGTGACCCGCCCCAGATTCGCACGGGTACAATGGTGATACTAAATTTTTTTTTGTTTTGTTTAGATTATTATTGAAAAGGGGAAATCTTCAAAAGATACCCCCTGAACATACTAAATATACTACATAATGTCTTTATATACAATATTCACAGTTTTTTGGTCATTAGACAATACAAACCGGCCTCCCGGCCGGTACCGCCGCAACCGCTATGTCCCTGCATTTTAAATCTGTAATATCTTCGAAAATATTCATTTAAATTACATGCTGTAAAGGGCCATATTGATCTATATTAAATGCACAATGTATTTAAGGTACTTAATTGGATAAGAATTAATGCTGTATTGCCTACAATCGCTTCGTAAATAAGTCATTATTTCTCATAAAAAGTAAAGGATAAAAATGGTTATTGTGGGTTATCCCTAAGAGATAGACATATACCATCGCGGACTTTTTTGTAGACCCTTTTAAGATGTACAATATTGTAGTACATTATTTTGATCTATCTCGTAGGGTTCAGCCAGCGTTTGCAATGTAAGCGCAAAAAATGTGTTTATTTACGACATCACATTAGAAACCTCTAAAATTATCAGTGTTTCCCTACTATATTATGCATGTATTATACATATAAACCATCCCCTTGAATCACTCTATCTTTTAAAAAAAACCGCATCAAAATCCGTTGCGTAGTTTTAAAGATTTAAGCATACATAGGGACAGACAGCGAGAAAGCGACTTTGTTTTATACTATGTGGTGATGATCAATACATATTTACATGTTAGTGTAATAATATCAATACACAGATAAAGCAAAACTGTTCTAAACTAACCGAACTATCAAAATCTTTTGAGCAAAAAAATAAAAAACTACCCGACTGAACAAATATGTTGATAATTATTTTACCGTTAGTTTAGTCTTCAGTAGTAAGTTTATATCTTTTTTTTTAATACTAAAAGTATTCATCCACTTATGTTGAATTCGTAATTACATTGAAAAAATAGCATTTTAACTAACTTCCTACACAAACCTTTTAATGGGTTTATAAATCCATCTTTAATTTTTTTCTTTTCAATTAGAATTACCATAAATGTTACCTGTTCGCTGAATTTCATTTTAATAGATATTAGGCTACATGAATAATGTTGGTAGCAACCAAACAAATGTCAATTTGGAATTTAACAAATAGAGGCTATTATAGGCATAATTTTTATTAAGGGAATATTCAGCTTAATTAACGAAATAGCGGCTAATCAATTAAATTAATAATTGGCATCGGAAATGGAGGACGTAGTGCCAGACATTTATTGATTTGAATACGCCGATTTGCATATTTAAATGGTTGTACAGCCATTTATCATATTTTCTGGAAACATTAATTTGAGAAGAAATCGGAACCTAAAAGATAACTTTTTTACATTTAATTTAATAAGCAGTTGTTTGATTAATGATCGGCGCCCTATACACTTCTCTAATTGTAAGTCTGAGAACTTTGACTTTTTTTTTATTTTTTGAAGATAAACGAAAAAAAGTAATGAAAAAATATTTTTGTAACATTACAATAAATAAATAATGAATAAAAAGAAAGTCATTTAGCCAACTCTTTTCATTATTTCATTATCAAAACAAATGCGATTGTTTTAATGAAGTAATTGTGTTTTTTTTACCTTAACTGTCCCCATAACAATAGCAAGTACCTACAAATCTCTACGGTATTATATAATTTTACATTTCGTTGTAATATATCTTACTTACTAGACAGGCACACTTAAATTGGGAAATTGTATGTACCTTTTTACTTTTCAAAAATTGCGTCAATGTAGTGATTTAAAATTTAAAAAAAAAGTTTAAAAAAAGGGTTCCGTTTTTCATTCGGACGTACGGAACCCTAACCCGAGAACCAACTTAACATTCTAGTTGAAGAAAAAACATGTTCTTTCATGCATTCAAACTGCAAATGTAAATTTTCACGCACAATATTGTTTTGTTGAAAGTTTTACTAAATTTTCCTGAATCCATTGGGATCCGTCAAATGGGAGGAGCTTAAAAACATGGCGCCGATTAGGGAAAATTTATCGTAGTTCCTATAGTGTACCGTGCAATTTCCAAGTTTTTAAATTACGATAAAATGATAAGTATTGACACAATATGTGATTGGGCTGACACAAAGCCTCGGAAAGGAAATTTCGNATTTTCTTGTTCTACTGCTATTATGCTCTTTACACTACCTTATTAACCATTAACATTTTAGTAATTATGTACCCTGTTCGTCTGAATCATCCTTTTTAGTATTAATGGCCTACAGGAAAAGTATTTATTGCAGTTCTTTGTGGAAATATATAGACTGTTTCCTGTATGAATAACGATTCCAGAAAATCAACTGCAATTTTAGATTTATTTGCGTAATACATATGCGTACATGAAAAAAATAAATATTGCACTTACGTGTATGGCATTAAACATTTTAAATGAATTAATTATACGAATGGCTTTTGCCATCTTTTCATGCAGTAAATAATAATGTAATATAAGGCCAATAAATGCAATGTAAAGCTTCTGAGGAGGGGCTTTGCCTTACCCATATACCATGCGATCAATTGTTAATTAATTATTTATGGTTGATAATAATTTATTAAATATGCTAATTGCTTTTTCCAAAAGGATTAAAACCAAATTTTTACTTTATTTTCTTGATGATTTAATTAACTGTTGTGAGTTAACTGATCCTAAATATCTTTTGAAAGTTTTATAAAGTAGTTTAGAAAATTTAACTAATACTTATTTATTAATTATTTTTTGCGCAAATGAATTAATATCTGTTCTCTCAGTTTGCAACGTTTCAAGACATTAGTCGTTTAATTCTTCTTCTAATGAGTCATTTAGATTCTGTTCGTTGTTAGTTAGAGTTAGGGTTAGGTTTGGTTACTTTAGTTTATTTGCCAAATTTGTATACATATAAACCATCCCCTTGAATCACTCTATCTTTTAAAAAAAACCGCATCAAAATCCGTTGCGTAATTTTAATGATTTAAGCATACATAGGGACAGACAGCGAGAAAGCGACTTTGTTTTATACTATGTGGTGATGATCAATACATATTTACATGTTAGTGTAATAATATCAATACACAGATAAAGCAAAACTGTTCTAAACTAACCGAACTATCAAAATCTTTTGAGCAAAAAAATAAAAAACTACCCGACTGAACAAATATGTTGATAATTATTTTACCGTTAGTTTAGTCTTCAGTAGTAAGTTTATATCTTTTTTTTTAATACTAAAAGTATTCATCCACTTATGTTGAATTCGTAATTACATTGAAAAAATAGCATTTTAACTAACTTCCTACACAAACCTTTTAATGGGTTTATAAATCCATCTTTAATTTTTTTCTTTTCAATTAGAATTACCATAAATGTTACCTGTTCGCTGAATTTCATTTTAATAGATATTAGGCTACATGAATAATGTTGGTAGCAACCAAACAAATGTCAATTTGGAATTTAACAAATAGAGGCTATTATAGGCATAATTTTTATTAAGGGAATATTCAGCTTAATTAACGAAATAGCGGCTAATCAATTAAATTAATAATTGGCATCGGAAATGGAGGACGTAGTGCCAGACATTTATTGATTTGAAAACNTACATATTTGCATAAACAATTATAATAATATAATTTATTTATGGCATTTCCGTTTTGCCCCTCCCCCCTCTATCTTCCTGTTTTCATTAGTAAACATATAAATTTAATTTATATTGTTCAATAAATAGTAATAGAAGAATAACTAAAAAAATATTTTTTGATATTTATTATTACATAGAAACATTTTTATGAACAATATCAAACTGAGTATTTAGTAACAAATAGATTTGTTATTTCATGTACTTAATATTTTTATGGTTTCGTTAACGATTGCGCCCCGTAAAAAATTGAATTAATTAGATAACTTTTGAACAAGTTATCACACTGCAAAATACATTTAAAAAAATGAAAAGTAGTTGAAAAATATTTGTTTTTCGAGAGTCTCGCATTATTTTTAAATCATCCACCGTTCTACCAAAACATACAGGTACTTAGAAATATTTTACCTTAACATCTTCTCGTTGTATTGTATGGGAAGAATGCAGAAAAAATCAGTGTAAAAAAGGAAAAAACAGTTAAAAAAAAAAGAAATTGTTCACCCACTAATATCGCACCGCGACCGACCGACCAACCGACCGGTAATTGTACGGGTTTTGATTTCTGTGCGTGGAAGTCGAGTAACTTCTCACGGTGTACAACAACACAACCACCGAGTTCTGGGTTCTGCTTCTCGTGGACGAGAACCTGCGGAAAGCTACTTATAAGACTCGTGCGCTGTCGCGTGCATCTGCAAGCCACCACGGCGAAATGTGGAATGAGAATGTCATGAGTGCAAGTGGCGGTGGCAGGTCCTTTGAGTCCGTCTTTTCTCCAAGAGAGAGAACTTCCCGACATATACACATGTGTGTGAGTGTGTGATGCACACACACACACAGGGGCGTCGTCAGCGTCGCGTCCGTCGTCCGCTTCGCCGTTGCATGGGGACGACCCGCGACGTAACCGATTGCGAAAGAACGAAGGTAAGATGAGGGCCAGAAAATGCCAGAACAAGATCGAAATGATGCACACAGAATTCTAGCTTCAAAGGATTGTGATGACCATTAAGATACTCGCCGGTCGTACCATACAGAGTGGTCCGTACAGAATGGAAAATAAATACTGTGATCATCATTTTCCCCTAAAGGCCAAGGTTCTAATACCTCCACTTCTCTAAAACACTTGCAAGGACTCAAGAAGTAACTGTTTTTTTCCCTTAAAGCCTTAAGGTTGTAAAACCTCCCCTATTTAAACCCCCTTTACTAAAAAACCCCCAATTGAAATTTTTGTGATTAATCTCTCGAAAACGCCTCCAAGGATTTCCACGGAATTCCCAGAATAGAGGTTTTAGTCGATCATTGCTAGAATTTTTAAATAAGTCGTATTCATGCAATTAGACAACGAACAATACTAAAGTATGCAACCCAACATGCAGTCCCTACATGCATGATGCATAGATTACCGTAGTAGTAGTCGGTCAACTCAGAAGCTTGAGTATCAGTTACTGCTTAATTTGGATCCTCTTCAGGAATAACTAAATTTTCTTGTTCTACTGCTATTATGCTCTTTACACTACCTTATTAACCATTAACATTTTAGTAATTATGTACCCTGTTCGTCTGAATCATCCTTTTTAGTAGTTGTCCATTGTCCCATTTTTATGAATCACTCTGTATAAATGTGTATTTTCCAAGACTGAAGATGAGTAAGACCATATAATTCTTAAAAGGAACAGACATTCATTTTGGTCTTGGGACTTTAACGGAAGGTAGTATATTTTGTGGTAAATACATACATCGAAAACCAATGTTCTGAGAAGTATCTAACACTTTAAAATGGGATCTTGAGGAGGGAAGCATACTAAGAAAAAATTGAAAAAATGCATGCAAGGAAACAAAAATGTAAAAATAAAAAAAGCAATAACTACAAAATAAGTATGTACATATCATATCGGACTTTACAATTACAGATTCTGAATCTAAATGTACCAAATCGGAATTTTCGGGAGTCATGATAGACAGTGACTCCCTATAAAATTGCAGCCTGCTACATGTTCATTTTGTGACTGCCAGTTATTGTTTTGCTTTTCTTGTTGCATTTGAAGCTATTAATTTTTATGTGACATATTTAGCAATGAAATACCTTCAAACCAGCGAAATAAATTCTCATTGGAGAGTAAGACATGACAGGTAAATAGTGCATTGCGAAAACGAGGTGTGGACTTGAGGACATAAATTTTCATGATATATTGTAATTTCACTGCGAAACAAAAACGATAGGCATAGAAAAAAAAACAAAACGGAAAACAAAGAAAAAAAACAAAAATAACACGCATGGTTTGTTATTACCCGTTGTAAAGGCATTATCGCATGAGTGACATTTACAATTGCCATAAACTCTGACAAATCCTTTGCATATTTCTTTGATGTGCATAAATGTATACGTACGTGTAGCAGTGGCAGCTGGTACTCAAGGTAAATATGTCAAAACAATAATTATCCCCAATTATGGGGTTTTAATGGAAAGATTGAATTTTTGGGGTTTCCCTGAGATTGACATAAAAAAGATTAAAGTTTCATTTAAATAGATCCAACTTTGTTGAATTAAGTTCGTTAGAAAATTCTAATACCTGCTTATAAATTGTTTTATAAGGAATTAAATTGAATTGATTGAATTTTAGGGGTTCACCCCGAGCTTATCATAAAATACATGTACCATGTATACGAGCCGCCACTGACATACTTACACAAAACATAGATGCATTTTACAGAGTGTTTTCCTTATTTATACCTCGGTTTTGGAACTTTTTAAAAGTTATTTTTCATTTTATAAAGCAAAATTTTATAACTAGCTGAGCCTGTCTAAATTTGTACGATAGGGCCTTGTATCGGTGGTACACACTTTAATTCCGACGATTTTTTCTTAGTGTATACTCATGCAACCAACTGTACTCCCCAGTTTCAAGGTTTTAATGTGCGATTAGAAGATAAGTATAGGCCACCAAACATACACTCGAATAGAAACGTTTAGACCCGCTTATTTTTTTCATTGTTTATTTCCAAGCGGAATACGTCAAAATAATTGATTTTTAATTAACGCACTCGTTCAAACGTTTTAATTCACAAATATCTTTTAAACTGCTTAATAAAATCGGATAAAGTTTTGCAAAACCCTACCTACGTATACTCTTTACTTGCCTTAAGGATGGAATAATCGGTGAATAACCTTCGTCCAATTCTTCACATCATTTTTTACCCGCAATGACGTGAGTCACGCACATTCTTATAAAAAATATAAAAACAGTTAATGCATGTACATATGCTACATTGTACATATACAGATAATAATCAGGGAAATGAATCAATATTCGGCCAACTTTAGACTGATGTATATAGGAAACTACTACTGAAATTTATACCTATAGGGTTTGAACAAATTGGTTGTTGTTAATATTGAGTTGGTGTATTCTTTTACCATTTTATAAATTTCGTTGTACATATTTTGTACTTCCTACAGGTGTTTCGCCTTTTGTCCAGCGCTTTCATCAAAATTTGTCGTATAATTCATACAATTACGTTATTTTCCCCAAAAACCAAATTCATACATCGTAAAATTATCGATATACCTAATGATGCGTCGTGTTTTTTATAAACAACCCCCGTATATGATAAACACCAGTTAGTTCGTTCACCAGGATTAATAAATGTGCAGCGTTACAAGCATTCTGCTTTCAAAATAAACTGGAACGTCTTATTTGGGGCAGTTTGTACCCTCGTCCTGTTGAGATTAGACCCCTTGCATCTCCCTTACGGAAAAATTCGAAATCTCTTTGGAGAATCGTCATAAACCATCCCTCTCTGCCCATGATAGTTATTGATGGGGTGGAAGAAGAGTATAAATGCAGTGCGCTTTCACTTTTATTCTTTCCGCGATCAAAGCAAAATGTTTTCGCCAGAACTGATGTTTCAGCCATGCGGAAATTTCGCAATGTATAGGATACAGATACAGGGTGTTTCTGATAATATCACATTGGGGATGTTTACATATGGACATTACATGTCTGCTTAAAACACTTGCAATTATCTACAAATTAAATTAAAGTAGGTATTCGTTCATGAAAAAAATCTTTGTTATAAAAACATTTTTCTATAGATGATTGTGAAAAAAAAAATATGTTTTAGTTTAAAATANTACGGCCCTGGCTTCAGCCTTCCGTCAGCTGTTCCCGCCAAACATCGTTTGTCCTAAAACATATCTTCCTAACATTATTCTAATGTATCAGCCCGCCTTCGGCGGGCAGGGGCATTAAACAAACTCGAGTCTGTCATACATCTACCTAACTAAACAATGACGTCATCAATGCATATTTGGCGAGAACAGCTGACGAAGGGCTGCAGCCAGGGCCGTACCAATCGAAATTTCTTCCGATTAAATAACTTTAGGAGCCTGTATCTCAAGCTCCATTGGTTTCCGCACGGAATTAATGCTACCACACGATTCTACTTAGTGAGTACTACCTACCTGACTAAACTTCATGTCTCAATTCCAATGTCAACTAATGTAAAAAATGACCAGAATATGTAATATGTATATGTGTAGTCTGTAGTAGTCATTTATCTTTACAATCTCTACTGAGGCACACTTTAGGCACATATTTACGCTGCTATTTCATGCACAAGGCTGGCTTCAGATTGTTGTAGTTTTCTTAAAAAAGTATTTGTCCCTTAATTCAACATGCAGTTCTCTATTGCATTTAATTGACACCCTCCAAAACTCTGCACTTACTTCAGAAACACCCTGTATAATAAGAATATTTTTCCGATTGTTTTATATTTACTTTGAAAAAAAAACAGACTTGTAAAACTGCAAATGATATTTCACTTTATTTTTGTTTGGTTTACATGATGCATTTAAAGTTTAAAGTCTACTAAAACTTCAATACAATCAAATTGGGACAGACATTTTACATCACTGTCATTTAAAATACGGAAGTGCGGTACCTTCCTTATTTTAACTACATCTTCTGAATATATTCCCAATCCTTTACAGCAAGCGTTCAAAAGAGACATATAGTTAAGTTTTGAATATGGGAGTTCCACTCTAATCCAATCTGGATCAGAAACGTGACGATCTACCCTTTTTACCTGCAGTACTAGAGGCCCCCAACCTGATAGTAACTTTGTAGTAAGCATATTTCGAATGTCAACCTGGTGATTGATCGAGGGATTTATTGAACATGTTGAAGTTTCTCCCTCAAATGTTTCCACTTTACAATTTTCACCCTTGTTCATTAATATATCATTTCGTAAAACAATTTCAAGCTGTTGGAATTCGGTCAGTCTTTCTACGTCACTGTCTTTTCTGATTAGGGTGTTTGGTAACTTCCTTATTCTCTCCACCTCAAGTTGTTGTATTCCTAACTCTTTGCAGCAAACTCCCTTAAGGGTATCATATGTAAACTTCTTACGTGGGAGTGTCACTTCAATAAAATCAAAGTCAGATGAATTTGCAATTCTTACCTTCACTACCAGATCTGAAATTAAATTAATAAAATTAATCCTTCGGAAGGGTAATTATTACAATTCTATTTCTTTTACCATTTGCCTGAACTGCCGGTATCCCAGTGGTAGGCATGGTTCTTGTTCTATTTCAACTATCAACGATCAGGGGATTTCCTAAGGAGATTGCGTACGTCATAGATGGGTACGTGTGCTCCATACACCGTTGCCAGATGATATTTTTTGCCAAGAAAAAACATTCTTTTAGTTGCAACTATTTAACGAAATTTCATTTTCAATTAGTTAAATCTTTCAATTTATTTGCTCCTGTTGTTTAAAATTGTCTTGCTAACAAAAATTGTCCACATTTTATACAAAATTTTATATACATACAATTTTTTAGACATCTTTTAGAAGTGAGTTAGTTTAATATGAAATATTATTCTGAAAATTCATTTCTTGAATTCTTTTTTGCCCACTACACACTTCCTCAAATTAATGAGGAAAAATTTTTGTTGCTGTTGTCACACCCCCGCCGGGAATCGAACCCGGGTTCTTTGGCTTTACGCNATTTTATACAAAATTTTATATGCTTTCAAATCATATTATATTTACAATGTAGTAATACCTTATAATTGATTAAACAAAATAATTAGAAAATCATCAGAAAAGAGCACAGCCTTGTTAGACTAAAGATACCTTTATTTTTGCTAATTAATGTGATGCAACATCAAATAACAAAATAGTGCAGTTACAAGCAAATAAATAAGCAAATTATCATAGCTTACTTAAGTATCATTTACTAAAACATTTTGTTATTGCTTACAATTATGTTTTCTTAGCTAATATAGAATAGTCTGATCTTTACATGTTGAGATACTTTGAAAACCGTTGCAAACTTTTTCTCTCGTCTTTATAACAATTTCGAGACATTGAAATTCGGTCAGTCTTTTCACATCACTGTCTTTTCTGAGACGCGTATTTGGTAACTTCCTTATTCTCTCCACCAAACTCGGTTGTATCTGCAATTCTTCGCAGCAAACATTCAAAAGGGTAGAATAAGTGAGTTTCCATCGCGGAAGTTCCACTTCAATATAATCAGGATCAGAAGAATTTGCAATTCTTACCTTCAGTACTAGATCTGAAAATAAATTACGCGATTAACCCTTCAGGAACTTAAATATTGAAGTTGTATTTCTTTTACCATCTGCCTGAACTGCCGGCAACATTGTGGTAGGCATATTACTGATAACGCTGTGACGGCTTCTTGTTCTATTTCCAATATCAACCTGTGGATTGACGGGGGGATTTCTTAAATAGTTTGGAATTATACTTAATTTGTTATCTTCGCTATTAGAACTGCTACTACTTATTGCAGAATCATCGGATATACCTAATAAAGCTAATATGCTTGAATTTGAACATAAATGTGCCGCAGTCTCTCCCTTAAAAGTTTCCACCTTAGGATCTGCACCGTTGTTCATTAATATCTTCACAACATCTTCGTTGCCACGTTTACAAGCCCAATGTAAAGCAGTCCTGTTATAAATAAAGGATGTCTTATCTGACAGTAACTGATTAACACAGTTAAATAAAAATTACCATCCATTTACGGCGTTCTTGGAATTTATATCGACATTGTGTTTTAAAAGCGATTCAACAGCTTCAATATCACCCACACAAGATGCTTCTCTTAGGTTTTCTTCGAAAACATTGGCCATTGAAAGACTAATTTAAAATTGACGGTTATCTACTAAACAATTAATTTCATCAAGATCATATTCTGTTACATAGCAACTTCAATCGAAATCTACTTAAAAAACAATAACAACATTACTTTTATTGGTTTTTACTCACTTTTTTTAAAGCACAGTAGTGCACTATGGGCATTCTTCCTCTTGCCGGACATTATATCACTAAAATTAACAGATGCAACTTATTATAATATTTATTAATGTTGCATGTTCATCAGGTCAAGTTATTTAAACATAATTGTGGCTATTATTGTTATTATACTTAATCAAAATCGAGTAGAAGTCACAAACTGAAAAAGAATGACAGAAGAGGTTAGGATGCTACGCTAGGCAGTGGCATAGGTAGATAGTTTTAATGTAGGTGACATTTCTTTTACAATTTGACATAATTCATCTTATTAGACTTATTAATCAATAGTAGATTTAAAAACAATTATGATACATTATTTTTTTCTTCTTAACGTCCGTTATACATTAATAAATAGTTTTCTCTGTAAATTTTTTTTGTTGCGCCTATGCTGTTTCTGAAAACATCAAAATTCTATGGATACAAATTTCATCTTAACAATCTATGATCGTAACTTTTAATCTATTATCTATGCTTGTAATCTGTGGTTCATAATCTTTATCTATGGATTATAACCTTATTTATGATATGTCTATGGTTATAACCTAGAAAATATTGGTAGAATTTTTTCATATTTTGAACACCGACCGCATGTTGTGGCTCCTTGTGTATTGTTTAATTGTTTAATTTACGTATTTTTGACGGTTTGACTTACACAAAGTGATATTAAGTGTATTAAACGTGTTGAATAAGTATTTAATAGATAAGTATGGCAAAGATTGGTGCTCTACACAAGTCGTACAGTAAAGTTAAACCAGGAAAACGTTTGCCAAAACAATTGCCTGTAATTTCAAAGAAGAAAAAGCCCAAACATAATGTTGAAAGTGATACCGGCCATAGCGAAACGGAAAATTCAGTGGACATTACAGTTGGATCCTTGTTGAAAAATCCTTTCAAACAGAGCACCTTGATTGATCCAAATCAAGTGCAAAAAGGGGTTTCTGCATTACTGAATGCTGTAAAGAAAACAGAAGAAAAGGAACAAGCACTTTTTAGTGAAGATAAGCCCATTTTTTTACAAATTGTCTGTATGAAAGTACCTCAGACACCAGTTCGATTTATCAGGATACTACTTCCAAATTCACCTTTTTCAAGTGAAGCAGAAGTTTGTCTAATAGTATCTGATGTTAAAAAGAACGGGCCTATAGATGATGAAGAAACGGTAACTTTTTATGAGAATGTATTGGCACAAAAGGGTGTTACGAATATTAAAACAATCATACCACTACATCAGTTAAAGACAGAGTACAATATGTATGAATCAGTTAGAAGACTCGTTGACTTGTATGACGTATTTTTGGTAGAGGGTAAAATTTCTGGCAAGGTTGCACATATCTTGGGAAAGATATTTATAAGTAAACGTAAAAGTCCCACTCCTATTAAGATAAAAGGGGACAGTTTATGTGCACAGATTAGCTGTGCCCTTAATAAGTCATTGCTTCATATTCATTCAAAAGGGGATTCGTTTACAATGCAAGTGGGAAATACCAGTATGAACGAAGAAAATATGAAAGAGAATGTCATTGCAGCTATTGAGGGACTTGCAACTGAATTTCCAGGTGGTTGGGAAAACATTTCAACACTTTATTTGAAAACAACTACTAGCATAAGCATCCCAATTTATATAAATTTAAGTAAGTATTTATTTATTTATTTCTTTAATTGTTACTTGATGTGATGTCTTTATTATACAGGAAACAAAAACGAAGTGAAAGTACCAATTGTGAAACCCAAGAGACCTAAAGCTTTCGCATCTGTCACTGACGAAATAACAACGTTTGAAGATGCAAAAATATCAGTACATCCTGATGGAACAGTTAAACTTCTAAAGGATGGTGCACCCAAAAAACCGCTCTTTAAAAAAAACAGAATGGGTAGTATTATAAAAAGAAAAGGAACCATAGGAAAATTTAACAAATACAAACGACCTGTTTTAAATAAGAGAAACCCAAGGAAAACACAAAATAAATCGGAAAATGCAGTAGAGAAAGAGGAAGAAAATTATTTACAAAATTTACAACGTGCAGAAGCAAGTGGCAGTAAGAAAATATCGAAAACGTCAAAAGTACAGAATTCAAAACTAAAAGGGAAAAGTGATGCCAATAAGAAAACATCTGAACGGACAAATATTAAAACCAAAAAGCGTAGAAACAACAGGAACTGAAGAAGAATAAAAATGAATCACTATTATTCATATCTTGCAAAATATTTACTAGTTATAATTCTAATAAAATATAATCGATCTAAGAAAGATGAGTTTAACTTCTTACAACAGGGTGTTCAAATACTCTTTAACCCATCCAGAAAAATATGAAATTTTATAGTAGATATTCTAAAAAGTAAACCAAGAAAAGAACAGTTTTTTACATCATCGATGTTCGCGTTATGTATGCGAACAACGAACTGTGTAAACTGACGACGCGATTAATAAAAGAAAATCCTTCCAGTTGATACAATTGTACCAAATATGTCGGGGATTTACAGCCAATGTGAAATAATTAGTATACATACTCTTGCAACTTTGCCGCACATTTAAAATTGTAAATTTACCGCCGTTGAAACTGCGCATGTCCTGAATATTTCTCCATTATTACGTCATTTATTTACATTTGAGACAAACAATAAAAATTCAATTTTTCAATGTACCAATACTTTAATAAAATCTACAGTTATTACTGTATTCTTGGTTTCCGCACTATTTTTATGAAAATGTTTAAGTCGTATAAAAGAAATTTACTGTTTGATTGAATAATAGCGAAAGTAATATTGTTTGTGGATTTGTAGGTTAAGTGTGTGCTGCTGTTTGTTTCTTCATAATATATCTATACGAATAATGAAATCAATTGAATGGAAATTCGACTATCACGAAAAATAGTTACTTTTTTATTTTTAATCGTAGTTTTATTTATGTATATGATATACAACTACCACATCTGTGCTCTTCCAGAAATTACACAATCCATTTCAAATGTGAGTTCTCTACACAATTTTTAACGGTTTATGTCTTAATTATTTATTCATTATCATATTATTAGGTAATTAGATTGAGTGCAACATATATTACTACTATGAGTCATCTTGCATCAGTTAATATTGTTGCTTTTTAAAATACTATTGCTATATGCCTCTTTCTAGAGTTGCAGTTGTTTCTTGTGTTGTATTTTGTGGATGTGTCATGCATGTGTCCCCGTTTTGCTTAACAGTTAGAGGAATTTGTTTTCAACTGAATATTAATATCTAAAAATTGACTGAAAGCATATTTTCTTTGCAGTTACATTTTAATAGAACTTTGGAATTGTACAACAGACACCATCATATCAAAACAATTCACCAAGTGCCAATAATTACATTGACTGGTTCTGATGCATATCCGAAATATAGATTTTTTAGACAGCAAGGTCTCCAACCAATCCGCCAATTACCTACAGCGTTAATAATTGGTGTAAAAAAGGGGGGCACCAGAGCTTTACTCGAATTTATACGTATACATCCAGATGTACGGGCAGCTGGATGTGAAGTACATTTTTTTGACAAACACTACTCCAAAGGATTTGAATGGTACCGTCACCATATGCCTTTAACTTTAGATGGACAGATAACAGTAGAAAAAACACCCTCGTATTTTATAACCAGAGACGCCCCACAAAGAGTAAAATTAATGAATCCATCCATAAAGTTGTTAGTGATAGTTAGGGATCCCGTAACTCGTGCTATCTCCGATTATACTCAAGCCATATCAAAAAAACCTGAGATGCAATCTTTTGAGAGGCTCGTTTTCTTCAACGGTTCTCAAATTATTAATACCAGTTGGGGACCGATCAAACTAGGAATTTATGCTCGATTTCTGAAGCGTTGGCTCGTGTACTTTCCACTGAAACAACTCTTATTCGTCAGTGGGGAACGTTTGATTGTAGATCCTGCAATAGAACTCAAAAGAGTTCAAAACTTCTTAGGTATTAAGTGTGTCGTTACCGAGAAACATTTTTACTTTAATTCCACCAAAGGGTTTCCATGTTTATTTAAGAGCGAAAGGCGAAGCACTCCCCATTGTTTAGGTAAAACGAAAGGTCGAAATCATCCTCATATTGACCCCGCAGTATTACAACGTCTTCGCGACTTCTATAGGCCTTTTAATGACCAGTTTTATCATATGACTGGAATTAATTTTGGATGGCCCTGAGTTAAATGACTTGTTTTTTGTCTTAAAACCAAGAAAGTGTTCCAAATATTTCTTAATAATATAAAGCATCCTATTTTACGTTACTGTGATATAAATGGTTTGTCTTAATTAGTTTTTATCTGAAATAAATAATTACTTAAGTATTATACGCTTCCTGTACATGATTTGTTATTTAAACAGAATCAATGTGATCTGATTTTGGCTGTAATGTCTTTTTTGTTATTTAGTTTTATGATTACGAAACACTAGTCGAAGCAATGATTAACGATAAGAAAGCTATTGCTTAGTAAAAGCTTACGTGGTAGGTTATTTTAAAGCGGAATGCATTTTTTAAGGTGATAGGGATAATTGTAGTCATCAATGATATTAAATCTTCAAAAAATAATTAGAAAATTGAGTTGTCTCTTACATCGCTTTTCTTTAAATAAGTTTGTTTTTCATCAAGGAAGAGTAGAAAAATATTAGAAACTGAAGAAAGTTCGGGTAAAGCATTTTATGTATTCTAACTGGTTCTTTTGTGTACAACTATTGCATTCAAAATCTTTTAGTATACTTAGTAACTTGTAAAAGGCAACAGTGAACTCTTAAAGCTCTAATACATATCATTCTTCTACAAATAATTATTTATTTTTTAATTTAAAGTATTTATCAATAGGATAACATTATTGTTCAAAATGAGCTATAATAACTGTATTTTCTTTTTGCAAACTTTGCATGTAAGGTGACTGTTAAGGATTTAGATAATTCTTAAAATTACTAGTANGAATTCGTTATGTAAATATGTCTTGTCCGGAATCCACTTTGCGTTCTCCAGACGCAACGTACGAAGGGATATTCGGTGTGTCGTGTCAACGGGTGATGCGAGAGAAATATTTCCATTTATTATGCGAACGGGGTCGACGTCGGAATCGGACAATAGACTTGAGACGCCAACTTCGAAATTCAAGAGAAGCTGTTTTCGAAACCCTAAATCCGTACAAGGACTGATATCGATCACCTCTATAGTCACTGGGGTGAAGATCTGAAGAAAATAATATAAAAAGAAAAAAAAATGATACATTTATGCAGGTACCCATATGCCCACGGGAGAAGTTACAGTTCAGGTTTTCTAAGTCGTATAATATGCATTTTATAAAACAATACTTTTCAAAACGCATTTAAATAATATTATCATACATAAGTACAGAATTTAAGAAGTACAACATTCATTGGTTTTGGATTTGGTATTTCGGTAATAATAATGAAAGAATAAAATTATCCTTTGCTAATATTATATATAAAAAAATTATGAGTGTTGTCAGCACAGGACAAAGTAGTATTACACTAATGAAAGTTAGTATCAGCAATTTGTTATGCTGAAGTGTACGATGTGTTGCATACCTATTCACAAACAATTCTTTCAAATTTAATTTTTCAAACAATTTTTAACACAAAGAAAGTTTCAAGTTGACTGATAGAGGGGAAGAACTAGTCACCTTTAAATTTTAAAATTTATGAACTTACCAAACAAAAACTTTGTAAGATTCAGCCTTGATTTTTAAATTGTCTGATAACTTTGCAGTATAAGCAACATCATCAGTTTTAACTGTTGGTGTCCATTTTTTTGGCCCCCTCATTCTTAAATTGGCAAATATGTCTCTAAATCTATTATCAGCGTAATCAGATATCAGAACATTGCTTTCACATGATGTATTGCCACAAAATTCTTGAGATCTTTGGCAAATCTTTTTTGTTTTTAATTCTTCATTTTCAAGTGGTAAAGTCCTCTTCAGTTCTTTAGGCTGAATTGTGATTTTAAATCCATTTGAAATTAATTTCCTATACGTCAGATATTTGTCTATACCCATTATTGGTAGCAAAACACTATAAGCTTGTTGTATACTCATTGTTATGGTTTTCCACAATACTTCCAAGCGGTTCTATAATAGAAAATAATTTCAATGTCTTTTATGTTTTATGATTGTGGAGCTTTTTTTTTATAACTTTACTTACTGTTTCTATTAGATAAATTGCTTCTTCAGGGTATAAATAATAACCAGTTTTATTTTGAAAACCAAGTTTTCTTAAAAAACATCCTTTTGGTTTTGTTACTAATGTTAACTTCGTTTCTGGTTTCCAGTTACCTTTCAGCCTTGCAGACCTAAATAATAGTTTTACCCATTTGATTAAGATAATATAAATTAACTTATTTAGATAGGAATTAATGTAATACCTTCTGTCTACTCTTTGAACCTCTAGAATTCCATGCAAATTTTTCAATCCTGCTTCAGTGTCTTGTTTTTCCTTTTCATTATTAATGGGTATGAAATTCTTGCAAACTGAAGTTTCATCTTTTACAAGATTTCGGTGGAACTCAAACAATTGCGCCACCCTATAACGCAAATACTGCTCATCTTTATACATGATGTTTTTAATATGCAGATACATACCATTGATTCATCATTACATTTTCTAATAATTATTTCGGAACTTCACATTCTTTTCCTTTAGATATATTAATAATTATATCATACCATTATTTTAATAATTACACTTCGATAAATTCACTGGTATAATTAAAACCAATATTTAAGAAATAATATTTAGTTAACCCAATTTAGTAGTGTCCATAGATAATTAATTATAGACCATAGATAATAGATATACAAAGGGTATCATAGACAAGAGAGTGTTTTACTGTTTGTCTAGGGGTAATGATTAAGGTCTATAAATGTCCACATTCTACTTGAAAGAAGCAAAAACCGATAATACCTAGTTAAATTAGATAATTTTAAAAGTATTACCGTAAAATTTTATTTGTTGGTAAATTATAAGTTATTCTTTTTAACTGATCTGTAAAGTAAAAGTTTTCTAGATTGATGTATAGAACTAGCGGTTGCAGCGCCACTACATTTATTCTATCTTCTAACTTCACTTGTATTGTCCAAACGGTCCCATTAAATATATAGGTTAGATCGGTATTTCAGAAAGAAAATTCACACAAAAACTCTTAAAAGAGACTGTTTTAGCAATTAAAACAAACATCCGATAGTTTTAAAGTGTAGTTGTTTCCTGTTAGTTAACAAAGTTTCAACAGTTTCTACGAAAATGGCTTTAAACCTGATGAAGAATAGCATCAAAATGAATACATTCAGTAAATTACAAGTGAGAAGTTCTAGTGGATCCAGCGAACCACAATTTCGCGTCCTTAATCTTAAAGTAACCAAATCTAAACCAGCCCCGCGTAGACAACCAAAAAAATTTGATACTGCACCACCTAGAGCCCATCAGATGCCAACTGATCAAAATTGGGGAAATGTATGGCCTGGTCCAAGATCGTTTCATCCAGCGACAGTTCCTCTGCCTGTTAGACAAGGTTATGGAGAAAAACAAGCACCGCCAAGTAAATATGCAAATGCAGAGTTAATGAAAATACCTAATTTTCTTCATCTCACTCCACCTGTCATAAAAAGACAATGTGATGCATTGAGAAAGTTTTGTACACCATGGCCAAAGGAGCTTTCCACAGATGAAAATTGTGAAAAGCATTTCCCATTGGAAACTACAACAAGCAGTTATTGTTATTCCTCTCCATCGATTAGAAATTCTTTAGCCAGAATCGTTACATTAAGAATAAAGCTTTCTCATTTACCATTAGATCAACATGCAAAAGATAAATTTCGGAGATTGGTAGGGGACAGGTACGATGAAAATACCGATTATGTAACTATAGTTGCAGATCGTTGTCCCACCAGTAAACAAAATTTTGATTACTGCATGTATTTATTAACTGCTGTATTTCACGAATCATGGAATGTAGAGCCTTGGGAATCAAAAAAGACATTAGAAGATATGGAGTACTATGACTGGACAAAAAACCAATCATGTAAAAGTTTGGAGAGCATGTTTGAAGTCCCCTTTGATAAAATTGAACATGGGAAGGAATTTTCAGAAGCTGTTTCAAATTTAATGAATAATGGTGAAAATTTACAAACACTAAAGACATATGGAGATACTGTGAGGAAATTATTAGGTCTATCAAAGGAAATTTAATAGATACAATATGTAAATTATAATTAGTTTGTAATATATTACATTTTAATAAATCTGTTGCTTAATTTCATAGTTTACGTATCTAAATGAAAAATATTTTAAAGTTGAAAGTCTAAATGTATTTTCTAGTTGTATGTTGCCATGTACATGTTTACTGTTTAGCTACATGTTACGTAAAACAAGTCGGATATGTAATTTAATTGCAATATGAGGTCTTTATTTGCTGCTCTTGATGAAAGTTTATAACTATAAAGCTTTCACCTTTAACTGTTTCATCTTAGGGGCGCGTTTCTTAGCCTGTCTCTTCTGTTCCTTTTCTTCCCAACGTCTTTGTTTTTCTGGATCTGATTCAGCCAAAACACGTTCTTTTTCTAATCTTCTTCGTTCTTCTCTACGGGCTGCAGCAGCTTCTGCACGTGCTACATGAGTTGATTTTAAAAACAATTCTTCTACACGTTGTCTGTTTTTGTCTGCTTTGGATTTTCCTTAAAAGAAAAGACATTTTTTAAGTATTATTACTAAAAAGTAAAAGTTTGATGATTTACTTACCCTCTTTTGATAATCTGTATCTTTTAACTTTATCAATACAATAAAACACCATTGTCATTAGAGGCTTCATGCGTTCAACAGCTTCATTTACAGAAACTCCTTTTACTGGTAAATTAAATCCAAACAGTAAAACCTAAAAAAATATACAATTACATTTTGAAGACTTTAATGACTTGAAATGAAAATAATTCTGTACCTTCTGTGTTTCTGGTAATTTTAAATTTTGACTATCATCACCTTGTTTAACTCCAGTGTACTGATCAGAGAAATGAATGTACTCAATCATATCAGCATACTTGTTAAGAACAGCTGTGACTTTGGAATCAAGCATAGCCAATGTTGCTTCATGAATTTCACTCATGACTTGAAAAGAAGAGGGTAGATTGTATTTTTCACCAGGTCTGCGTTCTGGACAATAATCACTCAGATCTGCCATCTCCTTGGATAAGTGGAGAGCTGCCTTCTTTGAAGCAACACAGAATATAAAGCTGTCCATGTCTTCTTTATTCATAATTACTCGTACATATATCTGATCCATTAATGGTCTCATTAGGTTTGCTAAGACAGCAACCAAATCTTGCCTCTAAAATATAAGCCTCATAAACATTATTTAAGTAAAATTGTGGTTATTTACCTTTAGGAACTTTAATTCAACCAACATTCCTTCACAACAAACTCTACCACTACACCACAAAGTAAAGACATTTTCACTTTCTTTCGTTAAGCCCCCATTTTCTCTAGTTTCTAGGTTGGTATCATCTCCAACCAATGAAAAGTTTTCTTCTAATAATGATTTATGGGTTTGTAGCCAAACATTTGCCAGTTTTGTATTTTTGCTTTTCCCAGTTGCAAAATTTAAAAAATACACAATTAAACCTACTATCATTAGGATTTCTAACCAATAACTGTCCCAATTTGCTCTGAAATGCATGGGTACTTTTGTAATAATAATTTTCGGTTCAGCGCCTGGTTTTTCTTCTTTGCCATCACCAAAACCTTCAAATTCTTCTGTATCTTGAAAGTGTTCAAAATCAGAATCATCCTCCACGACAATATCATCTTGATCATCTGCTTCAAAAGCATCAGAACTCTTTTGACTAGATTCTTTGGATACTACATTATCAGCTTCTGGATAGATTACTTCCTCCTCAACATCGAAATCTTCGAATTCCGCAAATTCGTTATCAGAAACATCCTTATAATTTACAGCCGATGATTGAATAATAATTAACATTAACACAGCGGTAAACAATGCAGGTTTAGCTTCGAAAATGAAAACTTTGGAGTTTTTTCCAGTTTTTTTTCTCATTTTAATTCTTTAAATTAGTTCGACCAATATTCTACAATTAATTGTAAAATTTATAAATCGCAAGACGTTTTGATAATCACACTGATAACTTCAACAATAAATAACCCAAAAATTTATTAAGTTTAGGTTAGATTATGTCACGATCTTCTTATTCTTCCTGGCTATAGAGCTCTTGTCCATATAGCCATTTTTTTTCATTTGGTTTAATAATAAAATATGTAATATTTTTTAACTTTTTTTTTATAAATTGGGATTAAATAAAATGAAAACCATAGTAAAAAGGTTTATGTGATCTAGATTTGCTTATATTTTTATGCAAATATATACAAGCATTTATTTAACTTTTAAAATCGAAATACTTCATTTTTCGCTGCTTATTAGAAATAAGATTTAATAGTCTTTAGACATATATAAATGAAAAACTTAAGAACTTTTAGCGTTATATTTATAATCATATTGCGTGTGTTACATTTTATTTTAACTCTACTTGGACATCCATAAAAATAGACATTTCAAATATACAAGTTATTTCAAACAATTTCATGTGAAAAGTAGTGATTTTGTGTAATTTTGAGACAATTGGTTCCACATTTCTTTATTTAATTAGTTCTTTAAATTTTAAAATTAAGTTTCTCAGGTGAAATTTATCGATTTCAAATCAGTTATAACTGACTTAAAAATAAGGTGCACGTTATTAATACTCCCTTGAGGTGATGGGGCGGTTAGTAAATATAATAGTACTTAATGCATTGTTTGAAACCATTTCGGTATATTTCAACATTTTATTTGTGTGAGTTAATTAAATTATTATTAAATAGGCAAAAAGCTGAGAAACTAACAAAAAATACATTATATGGTGCAAATGTGCAAAATTCCTAGTATTTTTAGTAGTGTAGGACGAAAACCAATAACAGTATTTATCAAAAATAATTTACACAATAATATTAACATTATCACAATTATTATAAAGTACCGAAATTACTACATCATCATTATTTACTTATTATAAATACATAAAGTAAAATTTACAACAGCAATACAAAATAACACATTTTTTAGAGAGAACCTGCTAATACAACCAATTAATTCATTAGGTAAGGACAAATTATTGCCTGTTAATTGATAAAAAAAATATTGTCAATTTAAAATTGTTATCGAAACGTTATTAAATTAATTTTCTTTTCTTCAGTATTGTCAATATACTTGATGATTTTACATTTTCTATTTTTTTAGCATATGTATTAGGTACAGTCTTATTATTATTTACAACTTTATTATAAAATAATTGCTTGAAGACCTATTAAATTTTTTAAAATAAGAATACGACAAAGGTGTAGTGCTTGGAGTGTGTCTAAATTTTAAATGTACTCAAAATATAATTAGAAAAATAGTTTTATCAGTTTCTATTTTATCAGACTGTTAATGAATTAATGCGTTTTTATTAATATAAAAATTATATTTACTTATGAAGTGTATTCATTATGTGTGTATTTTTTTAAACTAAACTATTTGGGTGTCCAAAGAGAACTCGATATTGTTCTCCTTTGGTGAGTCCACCCATGGAATAATTTGAATGACGTTTCGCCAGCTACTACGAATGGCAACCTCAGGAGGCGGAGAATTTTATGTTCTCACCTTGAAGATGCTAACCACAGCAGTTGGCGAAACGTCGAATAAACGACTCCATCGGTGAACACACTAACCATTCCTAGATTAAGGCCATCAAGCCCTCTTCAGATAACGGCCACTAAAGTTTTAGTCTTATTTAGGTGGTAGTTATGTTATTATTATTTTTTTTAATAATGTATGTACCTAGCTAAGGTGGACCAAAAAATTTAAATAATAAGTTATAGAAACTTGGCAATTAAACAAACAAATAACATTGTAGTGTGCTTTAAAAAAAGATTGAATAATATTTTTAAAAACACCTAAAATACTTCTCTTTTAGATAAAGATCCTCACATAATTAAATGAATAGATTTATGCTGCCACATAATAACGTTGTTTGTATTTGGTTTTTTAAAAGAAGCAAAAACTAAAAGATAACTCTCTTCTTAATCGGTTAAGTTAATTAAGACGCCCTACGTAAATACAAAATATTTTTTACAAAAAAAAAGTAAAATAAAAGCGCGATCCACACGTTTTGTCAATTATATATATGTATACCAACAACTAACGGATACACTGACGTACTTACACAAACACATAACCCAAACACTCATCATATACAGGGTGTCTTGTTCTTTATTATCACTACTGAAACTGATTTGTTCCTAAAATTATTTTATCAAATGGGATTTTTTTAATATAGGTAGGCATTTGATAAAAAATAATTTAGAGAGACGGCATACAAAACTGATTTGAGCCAAAAAAAAAAGCAGAAGGGAACACCCTATACTTTATATACTTCTACTCGTGTTTTCACTCTCATGCTGACGCACTCAAAAATGTTTTTTCATTATTTTTACGACTAGTTAGTATTTATGGGCGACAACGTTTCCGTAACTCAACGAAAATAGGGTAAAAAATGAAAGAGGGAGGGGGCAGTTTTAACAACACACATCATATTTATCATGATATGGCGCACGAATTCCGGGGCACGCAGCTGCGATTGTTACTGCCGGGGGAGGTGGGCATACTTATGAAACGCATCTTCCTGCTGCCCGCGTGTTTCCTCTGACTGTGCGTGTAACGCAACTGCATGCTAGAAGTTGTCAACGCGTACGATTTTAAATGCGATTTCACGCACGACGGTAACGGCAACTGTTCGATCCCGTAGACAGTGGTGCGTGCCACTATTGCACGACAACATAACTCTTGAAGGCTTAACACTGTAAAAGAAAAAATGATTTCAACGATTTATACCAATATCTGAATCTGTTGACTATTAACAACTGATGTTACAACAGAGTTGTCGTTATAACCACTTTTCACTGTATTGTAATTATGAATTCTATTTATCAAATAAAAAAATATATACATGCAGGTACATATTTACATATTCTAATTTCTTTTTTCAGTGGCAGGAAGTGAGACACATTGCAAATGACCCTAAAGCTTCATACTTTGGAAAAGTGGTAAGTGAAGCACTTAATTCATTTTTAAAAGGCCCTACACTAAATCCATGCTGGGACAGACGTCCCTTTATGAACAGTCACAAACATGACGATACTAACGAGGGTTGTATTATGGTACCTTTCTCTTTATTTAGGGCTAAGTAAAAACACTCTAAAACCCACGACCCTATCTACGCTCGTCTCATAACGCCTTAGGTTTTTTTAGACGTTATTACGTGGAATTTTGATTTAATATGATCTCTAAGAGTCTAAAGGCATTTCAAGAATGTAGATAAAATACTACTAACGTTTGTAAACATAAATAACAAATATATAATTGTGTCAGCAATTAAAAATAAATTAGGAAGGCCATTAAAACAATGTTATTATTATACAAGCGAACATCAAATTTCAATTAAGATTAGTTCATCAGACGAAATATTAATTTAATCAATTTTGTAACTTTGAACATCGTCAACTTTAAGCAAATTGCTTGCCACTGAAAGTTTTAAACATCTTTTTTCTTTTCAATTTACTTAACTTGCCCAGGAAGTTTTCCTGGCAGGCAAATAGACATGTATGATATTGAAAGGGTTCTCTCTTTCCATTAAAGCTAGGAAAGTGTAATGCTTATTTTCTTTCAAAGGCTAGAGGTAAAGATATATTGATTCAATTAAGGAGCTACTACTAAAGTTAAACAAACTAAATGAAAAGCGTTTGGTGATAATTGCGTTGTTTAGAATAAATATTATCTTCCTTGAGGTGAAACAAGGTCCCTGAACTGAATGCTAAGAAAGAAACAAACAAATAAACAAATTAAATAACAGGGAAATGCAACAATATCATCTCCTAAACAGAAAAGGAAGTAAATAAGCAAATATTGACCTCTGTTTGATCGCCACAATCTCTCCATGCCATTTCGTTGCAAGGCCATCCTCGACAACACACAAAAACTTTCTACAATATTAAAGTTACACAGGGGTGAGACTTCAAAGAAAGCCATGCTGTGTTTGTGTGCGTAAATTTGGGCATCTCGTTCGCCCACTTTCCTTTTGAAGGCCAAATGTAGACGGTTTCCTATAAGCACTTTGGGAACTCCCGGAGCATGCTGCAAAAAATGTCCCCCATTAATTATTTTAACTATTTAAGTACTAATAACGGATTAAGTTCTTGGTCAGTAATTTATCGAAACTGCCAAGCGTGGATCACGATTTTGGGCTTATTCGATCTCATCAGCACGTCATAGGCAGTTTTAATAAATCAAATTTGGTTTACGTGCTTATCACGTACATATGTCGTCGTTTCAGAGTAAGGCCCTTATCTAACATTTGAAATACTTCAGTTATTAGCAGTACATGCCTACATACTACTGTAACTCGATATTTTATTCAAATACTACTGTTACTGACCTCATCTACCTCCTTTAACCACCTGTCCAAACCATCAAATGACCACCTGTTAGTTATATCATAAACAAGAAGAACTCCTTGAGCCCCTCTCGAATAAGACCGAATTATCGTGCAGAAACGACCCTGGCCAGATGTGTCCCACAATTGCAATTTAACTCTTTTACCATCTAACAAAATTGTAGTCGTTTTATAGGCTAAAAATAATACAAATTAAAAATTACAAACTGGTTTTGAGTACAATTAAGTAGAAATTAATTAATGTTAACATTTACATAAATTCTACTGTAGAAAATTTCAATTAGCAATGCAGATATTTAATTTTTTTTTTTGGGTTTACATTTACAAGTTCAGAGACCGNACTGCGGAAAAACAAAAAAACATAACGTGCCATATTCTAAAGTTTAAACCATCAGCAGGTTTTTCTATCCATGGTTCGTTTTCTTTATCGGGATTTGGGTAAAACGAAGCCATGACACGAATATATCAACAAGTCGGGGAAAAATACCGCACACAAATATTATTAATGGAAAAAAGATGCCGCACCCTCATCCACACCTTTATCCTATCTGCTCTCGCATTAGTTAATGGAAGATGAAACGGAAATTAGATCAAACTATATTTGAATGCAAAAATCGATTCTTAATTTCTTATAAAACGTGCATTTCAACTTAAAAAGAGTACACAGTACATCTGTATTTATTTGTTTATACCTGACAGAGTGACTGTAATTTTTTCAACTCGTTTCAAAGACGAAAACGACATAGTTATTGGTGGCTGGAGATTTTTTATTTGATTAATGTTATTTCCTGTGTGATCATATTGTTTTGTAAGCATAACATACACTGAATTAAGAATTTAAATGTGTAATGAGATTTATCTACTACTTATTTAACGATTTTCAATTATGGAAGTAGAAAAAAATGTATTTACTATTTCTTTCAGCTACTTATGCTAAAAGAAAATTATGTGAAAAGTTCAGTGCTTTAGGATGGGCAATACACTTTTTCATAACTAAAATATTATTATAAGTGTCTATAAATAAGCAAATCAAATGCCGTGCTCGCGTATTTTAAGACCTAGGAATTTAACTTATCTTTCATCTTGGAGGAGATAAAACTATAAATAAATGTAACATATCTGTTTTAATCGGTGTTACTATACCTCCATATTAAAATAGTTTATGAATCAAAAAATTAACTTTTTGACTTTCTTACATATTTGTTAATGAAAAGCAAAAGAACCCATTAAAAATAAACAAAATACTTACCACTACCACTACAAAAGGGTGATTCTGCAGCACCATCATCTAATTCGGATAGTATTTCCTGTTTTCCTACGTCACTATCTCCTACTAAAAGGAACTTCAACAAATAATCGTATTGTTTTTGCGGAGGCCTAGAGTTTTCCTCAGCCATAACAAAGGTATAACACCAATCTTAACCATAATAACACTTTGATTAGCACTTCACCTTTCACACACACAATGTTTCTGTTTCTTCTTATTTTTCAAGTTTCTACTGTAAAGAAATTCAAAAAATATTCATCCAGGTGTTTTTCGTATTATCTCTAGCAGTTACTTTACAAAATTAAACAAATAGTTACCTTTTCCCAATAAAACTTTCAAAACACAAAGACCAATTTGATTATATATGTAAATATTTACACATTACAAAACAAATATTTTGCAAACATTTGACATTAACAAGTTCCCCTAATAATAATAAAAAAGGCTTACATTGCTAATTACATTACCACCCACTACTTTTAATTCTTTTTTAAGCTTTTTATTGCTCTTACCAGTGGTTCAGGTCGTTTTGGTGCTGTCACTTGAAGTTGTCAACTGTTGTCAACCATTGTTTTCAATTTGTCTATAAACTTGTCGAACCATAGATAATAATTAAAAATATTATTCGCCGTATCTCTAGTACCACATCCGTAAAAAGGAAATTTTGAATAAGTTGATTTCAAAAACTATTATAATAATTTCACTAAAGAACAAACGTTTTTAGAAGTGATTGTGCCCTCCTTAATTCAAAACATGACCAGACATTTATTTATATATTATTATCTACATCTTAACCAGTATCTTTAATTGGTTCTTTTATTTATTTCTTAGGTATCCGTAAATCTTGATATCTTTAATTTCCCATACTTATTAACTACTTACATCGTTAAAAATATATATTATTGTTTTATTTGTTCTTAAAATACTTGCACATAGTTGTTAATTGATTTGAGATGTAATTCTGTTTATTAGGAATTTAAAGATAATGGATATTTATAATTATCTTCTCGTAAATATAATTTATAATAATCGTAAATGTTTTAATTCCTAATAAACCATATATATTCAAATTTAATTTGCGCGCCTTGTACGTGACAGCGTCTGTAACAAATGGCGACAAAAATGGTTCTACTTTACCGGCAGTGTAAAATGAGCACCTCCCAATGTGACTAAGAAGAAAGTGCAAATTGTAATCTTAATTTAAATAAATTGATGTAGAGTGGTGTGAAGATGATTTTACTAGAAATTAATAATAGAATAATAGAAGAAACTTTAACAGTTAAAATTAAAAACGCACAAAACGGGTAAGTAGAAAATAAGATGCTTTTTAACCGGTAATGTTGGGGTGAGGTTGTTATCTTTTTAATAAATACCTTACTGTTATCTAAATTACCATTAAAATTGTTAGCATTAATTATTATGCAGTGCTTTGTATTATTTAATTTTCACTTTGCCTAACCTCGTAAGATAAATTTAAAATATTTGTAGGTTCTGTTTTTCTAAAAAAATTGTTTATTTTAGCGTAAAACCTGAGTCAATTGACGTAACAATAGCAGATTTTGATGGAGTTTTGTACCATATTTCCAACTTCAAGAGCGATAAATCAAAAGTTACGGTAATAAGCTGTTTTTTTTGTACCTAGTAATATGTGCCTAATGTGAAAACTTTTAGGTGAGTATATCGCTTAAATTTTATGAAGAACTCAAAGAACACGGTGCAGATGACTTGTTGAAGAGGGAATATGGGCAATACTTGATTCCACCAGAAGATGGTTACAATGTTTCTCTTTTAATAGATTTAAAAGATATTCCTACCAACTGGACAGAATTAGTGAAGAAAATAGGCTTACTTAAACGGAATTGTTTTGCTTCTGTTTTTGAAAAATATTTCAATTTCCAAGAGAATGGAAATGAAGATAATAAACGTGCAGTGATACATTATCGTACTGATGAAACAATGTATGTTGATTGTGACAAACAAGGGAAAATAACTTATCATCATTAACTATTTTTAGGTACGTAGAAGCAAAGTCTGACAGAGTGACTGTAATTTTTTCAACTCGTTTCAAAGACGAAAACGACATAGTTATTGGTAAAGTATTTATGCAAGAGTTGAAAGAGGGCCTGAAGGCATCTCAAACTGCCCCTCTTGTTCTATTTAGTCATCGAGAGCCTCCGAGAGAACTTCAAAATACAGATGCCAAAGTAGATAATAACGTTAGTTATGTTACATTTGTGTTATTTCCCCGTCACACGTCCAAAGAAGCGAGGGATAATACAATAAATTTAATTCATATGTTCAGACATTACTTGCATTATCATATTAAGTGTTCCAAAGCGTACATACACAGCCGAATGAGAGCAAAAACAACAGAGTTCCTTAAAGTCCTTAACAGAGCTAGACCGGAAAGTAAATCAACAGATAAAAAGACAATTAGGTGAGTTTTCTATCCTTTCTTTGAATGATCACGTTCACATACAATAGGATTTAATTCGATATAAAATTGGTTTTAAAATTATTATTCTAAACTCAGTACTTTTCAAAATATAAACTGCTGAAAAGTTTGATAAGTAGGAATGTTAATAATACTCCTGTCGAAACATTTAAAATGCCACAGTTAGCAGTAAGTATCAGTAGATGGCGTTATGTTAACGTGTTTAGTTTGGTCGGTGATTTCTCGATACTGCCTATGACGTGCTGATGAGAACTTATTAGTTCTAAATCGCGATCTACTTCTGTTAGTTTCAATAGATTAATGAGTAAGAACTTAATGTTTTTCATCATTATTCTACGAGACACGTGTTAATGTTTGCATTAGAATTCAATTGTCTTTGACTTAGAATAAGAAAAATAGTAATTTGGTAAATATATCCTAATTTTTTTGTTTGTTTACAGTGGCAGGACTTTCTTTAGAAAGGATTGATGAGACCTTTTAAAGTCGCTCAAAAAGAAATTTAGTTGATATTAAACTAACTGCCCATGTTGAACAGATTAGAGCGCAAACCTCCCACATTGGTTCTGTTCAATTTTTAATTTTTTATTTTATTTTTTTTAATTTTTTTAAATTTAGTTTCATTGCGATTTCATTTTCATTTTTTTTTTCTATGTATAAACGTTAACTAATACATGATTTTAAATTGCCTAACACATTTTTATTACTTACTATTATAATAATTAATTATTACCTGTAAAAAGTATTCTTTTTGTAAGTACGACGAATAACGTATTGTAAAACAAAATAGTGTTTCATGATCAGGATCGTTAAAATACAACAATTTTATACAGAAGTCACGTAAATA
>NW_020442449.1:0-27109 GCF_000699045.2 Agrilus planipennis | reverse complement strand
TGGATTATCAGGGATTTCTTTTTCGTTCAAATTGGTTTCTTGTATACTTGGAAAAACGCTTGTCTTTAATAAATTGTTGTCATCAAGATTTTGAAATAAATCCAATAGTGATAACGATTTTTGCTGCCTGTTTTCCTTATCTTCCGAGGAAGTTGGACGCGTTGGGGATGCCATAATAACAGTCGAAACTACGTAAATTAAAAATAGTAGTTTTGTTTGGGACAACTCCATTTCTGGAAAGTAAAAAACATTAATCAATTAGTGTTGGTCGTCTTAAGAATTTTGAATTAATTATAGAGAATGTATGCATCCATAAATAAAATGTAGCGGGCGCCAGATTCTATTTTTAGACTTTTTGATCTGTAATAGTACCTACGGGTACGTAAACAAACCCATTTGTCATTATTATGGCCTTGATATGGTATAAAGTTAGTCCTTGGCCATCGTAATCGTAGTGTAAATCCTCAAAAAGGTATTTCTTTTATGCATGATAACTAATTGACTTAATTGCTGTGGATAAGACACATTTTCTTTAGAAATTCTACTGGTTGAACCCGTTTAATGTGAACCCACGAGAAAAATAATTTCCAATCGCCGTTTACAGCGGTTTAAACGGATTTAAAGAGGATGCCATAATTAAATAAATAAATAATTGTAATACTGCCCTGTTCAATCCGGTACGATGCTGTGTGGTCAACCGTTTGCATGACCCCTTGCACTGTATTCTGTTTTGTAATTTCACTTCAAATTACTTGTAAAATTTACGACTATACTTTAAGGGTCGATTGTAATTCCATTTATCACCTGTTTAACTTAAACTTAAGTAGTTTCAGCCTTTTTTTATTGTTTTTGTTATTTTTTCTATTGAGTTACGAAATTTTGAGTTAAATTGTAAAATAAATAGCATTCTAACTTTCTCTGCAGATAAATTAATTTATTACCGTGTTTAAGACACTGTAAACTGAGATTAAGAAGCTGCTCAATTAAAGAAATTAGTTTTGCACCAAAAAATACAAAATTTGATTTTGAAAATTATATGAAAAATAAAAAAGTTTTACCACTTTTTTTGCCGTAGTCGTAAAATGGTTGACCTTTTTTATTTTTTTATCAGATTTTTGATATCTACAATTTATTTTGATTATATCTTTCCAACGAAGTGAAATTTTCTTAGATGCATAAAATTGTGGATGTTTTTTAAAATAGGCATTTATGAAAATCAATTTATAATTTATTTTGAAGGCAATAAGTTATCTCTATCACCACCAAATGTACTGGGTGTTTAATTTTTGTTTTCATGTACCTTTTTTATATCCCATCTATCAGAATCCGATTTAATCTGAAATTAAAATCTGCAACAATGATGCCTCGCACGTTGAACACGTACGTCAAATAATAATTATAATTATAACTGGTGCTTGGTGATAGTATTAATAATTTTAGAGGTTCGTTTTAAGACCATCGAATTGCAACCGTAGGCACACTTGATATACAGTTAAGGCAAAATCTTCACCGAACATAGAAATTGCACATTTCTTAATTTTAGAGGTTCGGTTTAAGACCATCGAATTGCAACCGTAGGCACACTTGATATACAGTTAAGGCAAAATCTTCACCGAACATAGAAATTGCACATTTCTTAGTGATAGACCAGACTAGACTCTCAAAATCTTTTGAACAAAGGGTTGAAAGATGGCGGTCTGCGAAATTCAGCTCCTTTTTAAATTTTCGGAACGGTTGGGGCTGTAAAAAGTATTGTTACGGATTCTGGTAAAGTGTTTTTAATGTTTTGCGAACAATGCCATCATCAAACGTCTTCTTAGATGATGATACAGAAGTACCATTTCGTGCTGTTATCTGCTAGTTTGGGCCCTTGGCTTATCCAAATATAAATTCACGAAGAAATGCCACTAATATTAACGATGTAGTTGGTAAGTTTTTAGCTGTTTATAATAATTGTTTTTAAATGATATTTTCCAAAAACAGCGAATACATGTACTTGGCCATTGTTGTTGTGGCAAGGTATTTGTTACACCATGTATGATATTCATAAATTTTAGCCAAATTCTTTACTAAACATGTATTTCCTTTCCTATTTTATAAAGATAAAACCAAACTATGTGGGGTTGGGGTGTCGTAAAAAAAACTTCAATTTTTTTATACACACGAAGGGTAATCCTTAAAGAAATTACTATCATTCCTTAACAAAGTAAAACAAAAAAATAGGTTTTTATTGTATTTATAAGTTAACCATTTAATATTTATATTTACATTATTTGCTTATAATGTAGTAATAAATTAATATTCTTAATTATCCTAGGATTTAAAGTTCTAAAGTGGCAATAAGTACCTATAAAAACATTTTGTTTAGGTTGACAAACTTTGGTTTATACAAGACTTTTATAGGGGGGGGAGTTATATTATATTATATTATGATATAAATANTAGGGGGGGGAGTTATATTATATTATGATATAAATAAATGCAATAATAGTGATTTTCCAAACACTTTGGTCTAATATACAAGTACAATGGTAGCAACGAACATGATTATTGAATTTAGGAAATAATTATGTAATTTACAAATCAATATTAATAAATGCATAAGTCAAAATCGTCAAGGATAAATGTTTTGCAAAATATCCCCGTATATAGAATTGTAGGTGTCTCTTAAAATATAAACGTCTTCAGGTTTTCCATTGAAACTAAATTTCCCGGGTATCCTATAGACGGGCGAATTGGCTAAAGTCTGAGGCTTTGGAGTGGTTTTAACAGGTGGGGGTTGAGGTAGTGGGGCGATGTCCTGGAACGGGTCAATTGCCCCGCTCCATTGATAAATCGCGGTCGGTTTTCCGTTTGCAAGAAAATTAACGGGCAAATTAACAAATTGAGAGATTGGGGTTGGTGGGGGAGCTGGCTGAGAGACGTATCCCAAACCTGGAACGAACATATAAGGATGGGGGGGTAACCGGATGTAATAAATAGGGGAATTGAATGGATTATCAGGGATTTCTTTTTCGTTCAAATTGGTTTCTTGTATACTTGGAAAAACGCTTGTCTTTAATAAATTGTTGTCATCAAGATTTTGAAATAAATCCAATAGTGATAACGATTTTTGCTGCCTGCTTTCCTTATCTTCCGAGGAAGTTGGACGCGTTGGGGATGCCATAATAACAGTCGAAACTACGTAAATTAAAAATAGTAGTTTTGTTTGGGACAACTCCATTTCTGGAAAGTAAAAAACATTAATCAATTAGTGTTGGTCGTCTTAAGAATTTTGAATTAATTATAGAGAATGTATGCATCCATAAATAAAATGTAGCGGGCGCCAGATTCTATTTTTAGACTTTTTGATCTGTAATAGTACCTACGGGTACGTAAACAAACCCATTTGTCATTATTATGGCCTTGATATGGTATAAAGTTAGTCCTTGGCCATCGTAATCGTAGTGTAAATCCTCAAAAAGGTATTTCTTTTATGCATGATAACTAATTGACTTAATTGCTGTGGATAAGACACATTTTCTTTAGAAATTCTACTGGTTGAACCCGTTTAATGTGAACCCACGAGAAAAATAATTTCCAATCGCCGTTTACAGCGGTTTAAACGGATTTAAAGAGGATGCCATAATTAAATAAATAAATAATTGTAATACTGCCCTGTTCAATCCGGTACGATGCTGTGTGGTCAACCGTTTGCATGACCCCTTGCACTGTATTCTGTTTTGTAATTTCACTTCAAATTACTTGTAAAATTTACGACTATACTTTAAGGGTCGATTGTAATTCCATTTATCACCTGTTTAACTTAAACTTAAGTAGTTTCAGCCTTTTTTTATTGTTTTTGTTATTTTTTCTATTGAGTTACGAAATTTTGAGTTAAATTGTAAAATAAATAGCATTCTAACTTTCTCTGCAGATAAATTAATTTATTACCGTGTTTAAGACACTGTAAACTGAGATTAAGAAGCTGCTCAATTAAAGAAATTAGTTTTGCACCAAAAAATACAAAATTTGATTTTGAAAATTATATGAAAAATAAAAAAGTTTTACCACTTTTTTTGCCGTAGTCGTAAAATGGTTGACCTTTTTTATTTTTTTATCAGATTTTTGATATCTACAATTTATTTTGATTATATCTTTCCAACGAAGTGAAATTTTCTTAGATGCATAAAATTGTGGATGTTTTTTAAAATAGGCATTTATGAAAATCAATTTATAATTTATTTTGAAGGCAATAAGTTATCTCTATCACCACCAAATGTACTGGGTGTTTAATTTTTGTTTTCATGTACCTTTTTTATATCCCATCTATCAGAATCCGATTTAATCTGAAATTAAAATCTGCAACAATGATGCCTCGCACGTTGAACACGTACGTCAAATAATAATTATAATTATAACTGGTGCTTGGTGATGGTATTAATAATTTTAGAGGTTCGTTTTAAGACCATCGAATTGCAACCGTAGGCACACTTGATATACAGTTAAGGCAAAATCTTCACCGAACATAGAAATTGCACATTTCTTAGTGATAGACCAGGCTAGACTCTCAAAATCTATTGAACAAAGGGTAACACCCCTCAAAAACTTTAAATTGCCTTTATTGAGCTTCAGTACATTACTTAATAATTTATATGAAAAGATGGTTAAAGGTATTTGGTTCCCTTTAATAAGGGTACATCATCATCATCATAGGGTCGTCAGTCCTAAGACTGGTTGGACACGTACCTCCACTCTTTCCTATCCTGAGCTAAGCTTCGCATTTCCCTAAAACTAGAACAGCCCACATCCTTAACTATTTGCAAACAGTAATCTAATCTAGGTCTATCTCTACCCCTCCTAACCCCTGTTTTTGCCTCTAATATGTCTCTGACTAGACCTTCATGTCTAAGAAGGTGTCCTACCAACCTATATCGCCTATTTTTCATTGACTTCCATAGAGTCCTCTGTTCTCATATTCTTTCCAATACCTCTTCATTTCTAACCTTTTCTACCCACGATATCCTCATCATCCGCCTATAACACCACATTTCGAACGCTTCTAACCTTTTCTTTTCCGCCGCTCCCACTGTCCATGTTTCACACCCGTACAACGCCGTGCTCCAAACATACACCTTTAACAACCTTTTTCGAATTTCTAAATTAACCGTTCGCGAGCATAGAAGTGACTTCTTTTTATTAAAGGCGACACGACCCTGCGCTATCCTCTGCTTTATATCCCTACTACTCCTTCCATCCTGACTTATCTGACTTCCTAGGTATCTAAAATCAGCCACTTCTTCTAATTTTTCGTCTCCTATCTTTATATTCGCTCTTTCCCTACTTTTTCTTCCCTTGCATACCAGTATTTTAGTTTTACTTTTATTTATTTTCATACAGTACTGATCTGTCAGTACCGCTTCCATTTTATTTAAAGCTATCTCTAGGTCCTCCTTGCTAGATGCTAATACTGCTATATCATCTGCAAATCTAAGCATACTAATCTTTTGCCCTTGCACATCTATCCCTACAGTTGTACTGTCTTTAATGATGTTGATGGCGTCTTCGATGTATAGATTAAAAAGTAGCGGTGACAGTGTGCATCCCTGCCTGACTCCCTTCCTAATATTTACTTCTCTACGTTGCATCCCCAGCTCTATAACTGCCTGTTGCTCTTTATACAAACTAAGTATCACTCTTCTATCTTTGTAACACATCCCTACATTATTTAATATATATTTAATATCTTGTCCCATTTAACATTGTCAAAAGCAATAAGGGTACAAGTAATAGAAAATTCTTATGTTCTGTTATCTACTCGCCGCTAGTGTATGTGATCTTATCGATGCTATATACGCTAGTGGCGAATTGATAGCCCAACATAAGGTTACTTCTCTTTCTAAAAATACGTCATATTTTCATATAAGCAATATATAAATGCAATTTAATGCAAAAGATTTTGCGAATTTGTCTAGTTTAAGTCAGTTTTCGGAGAAGCAGGTCATATTTTCATATAGAAGTGACTAAAAAAACATATTCCACACTTTCACCAAATTAAAAAGAAAAAATACCGACAAAATATTTGTAATGCGTAATTTATGTGTGCAGCAAACATTTTGCCTTGTCTGTATATACGTTTATATCGACTAATTATTGTTTAAATTTTGCCTTGCACCGTGTAAATCGAACTAAATCTAACAGGTCCCCTTTCAAAAACAAATCAGCTTTTTATTTGCCGAAAACAAAAACGCAACGTTAGCAGATAACTGTTCATCAGTTTATGAAGATGTTAATGATTTCTTAAATCCGGGCGTCGCTCACGCGATTCTTCTCTTTTTTTTAATAGTAATTACAATGGCGTTTGTTTCAAGACTCGGGTACTACCTGTTGTAAATAATGAATCTGAATTTTACTGAAGCTTTCGAAAAGAAATTATTTCAACGGCATGGTAAATGAATTCTGTTTTATTTTGGTTTGTTTTGCGATTCCTACAAGCCCAATACACCATCGGAATTGAAAACAATGTACAGTGCATTTCATAAATCGAAACTTAATACGTCATGTAAACAGCTGACGAACGGAATTAGAAGACATTGCTCTCTCTCTTTTTTTTAATAGCATTTTTCTTATTCTTTTCAATGTATGATAGCAATATACTCATATGAGATGGCTTATAGGGGCAGGAGGGGTTTCCTGTGTGTACCCACCGAGATGTACTTGATTTAATTTACAACCTCTTCGTAATGCATAATTTTATGCATTGTAAGTTTTAAAAAGATCGAAATCTGATTATTAATCATTAGCGTTAGTGAAATTATCTTAAATTAATAAAAATGAGACGGATCGAATGATATAAAAGTGCGGCACGTGCCCCCGTCCGAACGATCGCGGCTACTCTTCTTTAATTATTGTAATTACCAAAGGCTGCTGAATTGTTAGGCGCTATATAAAGAAGTCGTCGAGCGAGAAATTCCACTAATGAGAACTCCAGTTTTACGGTAATTATTGACGCCTTGCAACCGTTATTGTCCTATATAATCACCTAACCGTTTCATTAATTAGTGATATATCGCATACTTTAAAAATATTTTTATTGTACGTTTTGCTTTTATTGTTTTTTTTTTCTTCTTCTGAAATTCATACCAGATCATTGTATAAAATTTGCGTTCTTAAAATTTCTGTAGTGTCTATTGTAGCCGATTTGCGACGTATACGCTTAAGTCTATTACAACCGATTTGCTACGTATACACTTAATCACCAATAAACAAATGTTTTTACAAAAGTGGTCTGGAATCATAGGCCATTTAAACGAAACCTTATTTTTTCTATGTTTAAACACTGTGTGTATAATAAATCAAATCTGAAATAGGTAACAATTTTTGCTGGAAGAATTTTTTGATTAAACTTTTTGAACATATTGCGAACTTTTTGGGTCACCCTGTATATAGGGGACATAGGTATAGATGTAAGGGACAATACAGCATTACCACGCCTGCTTTCCTGAATTAATAGAACTAAAATTTAATAAACAATATATTTTTATTATATTATTGGTCGATTGTTTAAATTACAAGTTATACGAACAATCCTTTAAGTTTCCTTTGAATACTGTTTTAAAATGTCTTGAGTTAATTATTTTGATGGATTACAATTGGCTAATGAACCTAAAGATAAGAAAAAATGTATTCGCGTGTAAATTGTTTAGAATGGTATTGTTATTATTTCTGAGCTAGTTTCCATGGTGAGTCGTTATGGGGTAATAAAAGGGGTAATAAAAGAGTGTAATGGAACAGTTAATTATCTTAAAATAAAAGCTGTTTCACAAATTCATTATTGCCCATTAAAAAAAAAATTGAATAGAAACAAAAGAGTTTATTGATGCATATTAAATTTTATCATTTTGTTATGTTTAGCGTTAAACTTGCTGTAAGTTAGTATATGCGGGTAACATTTCATAGGTTCTCATTGACTAAAAAGACGGTTAGGTACACCACCGTTGCTAATCCTGGATTTTCCAACAGGAAGTGGTTGTTAATAAGAAGATTAAAAAAATAAACATTAACTACGCGCGTTAGGTGCAAATAACAGTTCTATCTTTAATTCTCTTGTTAGCACTTGCGAGTAGATAATTTTTCAATAAACGGTTTCTTGTGTTTGCCTTTCTAATTCATGTACGAAAAAATAAAGTGTTGTCGTCCGAACTAGCTTTGAACCGTGTTATTATACTTTTAAAAACAGATTTCTTCTTTCGAATTCAAAACACATTTTACTAGATACCTATGCGAAAACATTCGGTTGTTTGTACGTGATTTTTATCTTTTTCGAGTACTAACTAGTAATCTAATTCGTCTAGCTAGTAGGTTATTTAATTAAAACAGTGACTTACAATTAGATCACCTCTGACAACCTTTGAAATTTGTAAAGAAATCAAAGTTGTATAATTTATTCATATTAAAACTTAATCGACATTTTTAACGTACTTTGATAATGTATCTCAGCAGAAGGCGAAACGTCAATCGGGTTTTATACCAAAAACTTGATTTCTTTGCATGTAATTCACATTTAGTGTCTATAAAAATTTGACATCAATAAAAGGTGTCTCTTTGCAAGGACTAAGCTTAAACATAATAAAAAACGCACATAAAATATTAATTTCACTTTCGTTTGTTAAAAAAATATTTACTTATTTTTTTCAAGTATTCCAAACAGCTTACGTATGATTGGAAGACAGATTTCAAGGAAAATATTATTTGAATGATCATACTTGTAATGCCAACCTACACTTCTTTCTTTAAATAAATTAATTATTCTAGTAGCAGATAGCAGTCGTCTACCTCAACAAGTAATATTGAAATATTTCGTTTCTTTTGCACTATGCATCATAAATGAGGTGAATGAATATTACCCTTTTTTCAGCCAAGGCTATTACTTTTGCAAAAAAAAATAAAATATTAATATCGATTGTACATTGACAATCGGGATTCTAAAAGGTGACTCTTTTATTTATTTATTTGTGATTAGGTTTTTCAAAAACTTTTTCAAAATTCAAGAAACCCTTATTCGTCGGTTGGTCTATACACTAGTGGAGAGTTGATAACCGAACGTAGGGATATTGTATTCGAAGCAAACATCAGAGGGCGGTATCATCTTTTTAAAAATTTTACAAAATGGTAAATTCGTACAAATAACTTCAGACATCTTTTCATATAATATACATACATCACAGTTAATTCTTTTTGGGTATATGTTGAAAAATGTAAGAGAAAAGTAACATCGTCCCTCTCTCTCGTACTCTTCTAAAATTTTGCTAGCCAAAAATTCAAATGATGACTTTGACATTTATAATTGCGAGAAAAAGAATTAAAATTGTTACTTTCCTTGAATTGAATAATAAATTTCAAAATGCATCAGTTACACAAATAAAAATGTCATTGCAGGCGACAGGTACTAATCAATTTTAATATAAACATTAACTACCTACATAAATAATAAAAATGATACTAACCTTCTATTAGAAGTTCCAATCAGCGATACAGTCAATTAATTAATTGTACTCCCGAAGAGCGATTAAATAGCGGTCGATAGACGTCCTTGTGCGGCCTTGGATTTCAAATACGACCCGGCAAATTGTTGAGACGTTTTTGTAAGATAGATGGTACAGTCCGTAATACCAAGTGTGTGGTGTGGAGAGAAATGTACTTTTTATTATTTGGCGAAAAGCCCATGAAGACGAGACAACCCACGACCACTACTTCATACCGGACAGACAGTAACAAAAGTAAAGTCCGGACTACTGAAGACCTAACACCGTCTAAAACTTATTATAACGAACGATAAGTCGATCAACAGACACACACACACTACAAACTCCTATTGGCATGTAGGATTGATTGGTGGTACTTAGGTCGCGTACAAGAAATGGTACCGTTCAACGACGATGGTACTGCTTTATAAGAAGAATGAAATGGAGTAAGCGGGGAGGCTGGTGACCAAAATTCACTCAATTTGATTGACAAGAAAGAAAAGTCGAAAATATCACGTACTCTTTTAATCGGGAGTCATTCGCTACAAGCGAGATTATTTTACCCAAGATTACTATTATTAATAGTTCTGACCCATATAATGGTCCATCCTGAATATTAACTTAATCCAATACAACCTATTTAAAACCATAAACATTCGCCTTTGCATAATTCAATACGCTCTACTTAAACCACTAATTATTGCTAGTATTGGGGGCAGTCCCTCTAGACTACGTCGAAAGGAAGGTAAAGGGTGGAAGTCCTTTTTTAGTTTCCTTTTAGGACGGAATGAAAACAGACGTTTGTCTAAGTGATCCAAGGATATCATAGAAAAAGTTGGCAGGCGGACCGGGAATCGAACCGGATTCATGCCGATTGCTAGGAAACAATCTAAACCTCTAGGCTATGTCGCTTGGTCCTTAAAATATAAAACGATTCAGGATTTTTACATAAAGTGTCTTGAGCTAACTGAATAGAAGTTATTGTCAACTTTGACTGACCAGCAGGGCTCATTAGGTCCGTTGAAGGTTCCTTTAAGTACGGAACCCTAAGTTATATTTGGGTTACATTATAGCACATAGTTTTGATTGTTTCAAAAGATCCCTAAGGTTGTGGGTCATGCATGAAAACGTGGTTCTTAAAACTGATTTTTTTTTGGTGATTTTATTTCTACCTTATTGCTTACATAAAATTTCTCCCAAAAATTTTAATTCTTTTTTAAATTTCGTACGTGAAAGCATTAACACATATAATTAGCTACGTCCGGAATTAATTTTTGGAGGTTTACTAGGCTAATGGGTCTAATTTATCAGGTACCTTCAACAGTCTAACGCCAATTAAGCGTTTTTAAACCATGATCTCCTAATAGTAATGCTAATAATAATAAGAATAATTTATTATTTATCTAAGCATGCAATAATAATAACGGTATACCGAAACCGAATGAAAAACGAAAGCACCCACCACGTTGGAGCGCCTTAATGACGTTGATGCTTTTAACTTTACAGCGAGCACTCACTGATTCCTAAAAAAAAATTGCAAATGCGCTTAGTCGTTCTCACGAAATGGGTCGAATTATTATTTTAGCTAATTGATTCTTTCAGTGCCCCGGGCCGTTCCGTTCAAAAATATTAAAAAAAAAAAAGGACAGGGGCCTTAATTATGTCTGTGCCACAACCGAAGACGTAAAACTTCGTACGTTTTTGTTGTATTGTTTTTTTAATATATTTTGTCAGAAATTTCATTGAAAATTTTTAAAGCAATATGGAGAAAGCAACATTTTTTATATATCTAACTAACAGGCGCTACTTTTGATAATTAGGGTAATTTCTTGATTGAAAATTGCTAATCTGGCGTATTTAAGGTGGTAAACAACAAATTGAAAAAAGGGGTAGTCTAAATATCTACATGCGCGTGTATAATTGGTTGCATACATCTTAATGAAATGTTATGACATATGACTATTACATTTTTACCTGACGTGCATAATTGGTTGCATATGGGTGATATATGCGGTTTTTAGTAAAGTTTATTAGTTGATAAGTTAATAAGTACTTTGAGAAATTTCTTGAACATCAAGAAATCCTTTCCGCAATGGTTTATACTATATGAAATATTATTCTGAAAATTAATTTTTGAATTTTTTATCCACTACACGCTACCTCAAATTAATGAGGGAAAAAAATATCTAAATTGTATGTATGTTTAATCATAGTATATTCAGTATATAGTTACATTAGTTCGACGAATCGTTAACCTTGTAGGTCGGTTGGTCGTGGTCACCTCTCGTAGTTTAATGGTCAGAACATTGGTGCGTAAAGCCAAAGGTCCCGGGTTCGATTCCCGGCGGGGGTGTGACAACAGCAACAATTTTTCCCTCATTAATTTGAAGTAGCGTGTAGTGGGTAAAAAATTCAGAAATTAATTTTCAGAGTAATATTTCATATTAAACTAACTCACTTCTAAAAAATGTCTAAATTGTATGTATGTTTATACTATGTTTTAAATCTTTATTAGACCAATATGGTTTTTAGATGATATTAAGCAGAAAGGTATCTTTGACTGATGCCAAGTGTCATTAACACCACCTGCAAAAAGCTGTAACAACCATTGTATTTATAATGCATTATCGCACATACACTTTTAACGTATGTACCCAAGTAACTTTGTAAAGTACAATAAGCCCAAGTTTGGCCACATCATTTGCATATCTTGTTGTGGAATGTTTAATGTTTCCATTAGTAAGTAGTTTTGTGCAAACTAGTTTTCGCTGTCTTAATCGATTCTAATTTATTTACCATAACTAATTTAACTATAGTTGAAGATGCTTTTTTTTTTTATTTCGGAAAACATAAAAGAAATAGCGTCCCATACAAAATAAGAGCCGACTCTAATGTAAAAAAGATATTGATTATATTAAATTAAATAGGTATTATTTAAAAAATATTAATCCGTTTTTTTCTGCTGTTAGCTAATAAATTGTAAGTTTGTCACTAATCTGGGAGTTCAAACAGATCAAGAGGAATTAAATTGTGTAGTTGTTAGATTATTCATTTATTTTCTTATTAGTGCAGTAAATTTATACACTTATATACATATGTATACTTGTGTTGGTGATATGATAACCGTGTTACTACAGTTACTTTCACCTAAAGAGTGGAGAGCATTAAAAATATGAAATGGCTTCCTTGATGAAGGTCAAAATTGGTTTTTACATCGAAGTCTTCTGTCAATTAATAACGGTTCATAAATTGCATTAAAAATGTGGCGAATGTTTTTTTTTTGTACGCCTCTCACATTTGGATCCTTATCTTGAACAAATTAGCACCAAAATTAATTTACCGGAAAATATACAATATCTATAATAGCAGCTACTACCAACTCCATAAATAGCATTTTTGAATTAATCTGAGAATAAAGAAGTATGTCAGCTATTTTAAAATGTGTTGATCTAGTTTAATTGCTATTAATATGCTAATAAAATCCGTTTAATTGGAAACTATTTTAGCAAAATATTTAAAATAACCGGAAGTTGTAAATGCCACTTAATAATAATGGGTAATCAGTGATTGACTCTGGTCTTCTAATGGACTTTTGAAAATACTTTTTTCAAATTTTATTTTTTTATTTATTTATCAATAAATTACGTAATGATAATTGAGGAGGGGAAAGCCCAGTCGTCCTATCTGGTCCTCTTACATGGGGGGCAGGTGTTTGGGGAGATAGATGTTAACTTTACTTATCAATATCAGAATTTATATAAAATTTAATCAATATTGGAAATTAAAAAACATCTTTTTAATTGAAGTCTAAAATTTTTGCAATTACGTAGTGGTGGTAAGAGGGTAGAAGGGTTCATATCACGCGTTACTTTGCCGTTACGTGGGGAAGGGGGAGTTTAAATATTAATTAATTATTTTTTTTTATATAGCAGTATTAGCATCTAGCAAGGAGGACCTAGAGATAGCTTTAAATAAAATGACAGATCAGTAGGTACTGTATGAAAATAAATAAAAGTAAAACTAAAATACTGGTACGCAAGGGAAGAAAAAGTAGGGAAAGAGCGAATATAAAGATAGGAGACGAATTATTAGAAGAAGTGGCTGATTTTAGATACCTAGGAAGTCAGATAAGTCAGGATGGAAGGAGTAGTAGGGATATAAAGCAGAGGATAGCGCAGGGTCGTGTCGCCTTTAATAAAAAGAAGTCACTTCTATGCTCGCGAACGGTTAATTTAGAAATTCGAAAAAGGTTGTTAAAGGTGTATGTTTGGAGCACGGCGTTGTACGGGTGCGAAACATGGACAGTGGGAGCGGCGGAAAAGAAAAGGTTAGAAGCGTTCGAAATGTGGTGTTATAGGCGGATGATGAGGATATCGTGGGTAGAAAAGGTTAGAAATGAAGAGGTATTGGAAAGAATAGGAGAACAGAGGACTCTATGGAGGTCAATAAAAAATAGGCGAGATAGGTTGGTAGGACACCTTCTCAGGCATGAAGATCTAGTCAGAGACATACTAGAGGCTGAAACAGGAGTTAAGAGGTGTAGAGGTAGACCTAGATTAGATTACTGTTCGCAAATAGTTAAGAATGTGGGTTGTTAAGGATTTGGACTCTTCTAGTTTTAGGGAAATGCGAAGATTAGCTCAGGGTAGGAAAGAGTGGAGGTACGTGTCCAACCAGTCTTAGGACTGACGACCTTATGATGATGATGATGATGATGATGATATTTGTTTTAATGTTTTTTGAAAAAAATACCTCCCCCTCTTTATACATAATATTGCGTTGGTTGGGTCATAGTTTGTATATGAAACGAACATGATCGAGGAAACTGCGAGCAGCCACAAAACGTTCTAGTTATTTGTAGCAAAAAGCGATCAGAACGTGGAAAAAAAGCCTGAATTAAATTCTGATAAGCGTCAATAGGTTTATAGAATATTTATAGCGGTGTATTGGTAATTAAGAACATTTTTAACATCGTCGTGACATAATACCAGTCTGTAATCGGTCCATTCTTGAGCAGCATCTTCCGTTAGTCATCTCTATTGAAAAATACAACGAGATATTTAAGTAGACGAGAGTTTGTCTGCCGCAACATCTATGCAGTTATAATTGTTATGGTAGGTACTTTTTTGTCGAAATTCTAGAGCTGTCGATCGTTTTAATAAATAATATCATGTAGAACTCGCAAACCGCTACACATATAATAATATCTATTTATTTATTGTATCAATTAAAGTAGACCTGTTTCCATTGACACACTGCTCTATAAATGGTGCAAAGGACACGAGGAAAAAAGGTCCTTCGGATAATGTGGGTATGGAGGGGGTGGGGGGGCAAAAATAGCATATGGACCATAGGAGGGAATTCTTTGGTTTTCCTGACTAGGAGAAGTCAGTAAGATTATCGTGGAACTCAGAGCGTTTTGAATTAATATAGTCTAAAATTTGCAACCGCCCACACCCTTGGTTCTTGCAAAATAAAAAGCTGACTACGTCCCTGTCTTGTAGAAAAGCATTCACGAGTATCATGTCGTGAATTGCATTTTTTTTTTTTATTTATATTAATAACTAGCGACCCGCCCCAGCTTCGCACGGGTGCAATGCTGATACTAAATATGTAAATTTTTGAGAAGGGGAAATCTTCAAAAGATACCCCCTGAACATACTAAATATACTGCAGAATGAATTTATATACAACATTCACAGTTGTTTTGTCATTAGACAATACATTACAATATGCATTTTAAATCTGTAATATCTTCGAAAATATTCATTTAAATTACATGCTGTAAAGGGGCATGTTGATTTATATTAAATGCACTATGTATTTAAGGTACTTGATTGGATAAGAATTAATGCTGTATTGCTTAAAATGGCTTCGTAAATAAGCCATTATTTCTCATAAAAAGTAAAAGATAAAAATGGCTATTGTGGGTTATCCGTAAGAGATAGACATATACCATCGCGGACTTTTTGTAGACCCTTTTAAGATGTACAATATTGTAGTACATTATTTTGATCAATTCTCGTAGGGTTCAGCCAGCGTTTGCAATGTCAGCGCAAAAAATGTGTTTATTTACGACATCACATTAGAAACCTCTAAAATTATCAGTGTTTCCCTACTATATTATGCATGTATTATACATATAAACCTTCCTCTTGAATNAATTTTATAGTTGAAAATTATCGGGGTTCAGGTTCAACCCCCTGTTTAGAAACCTTGTTAATAATTTTTTAATAAATTGATTTCTCCCTTATTGAAATGAGCTGAAAGTATTAAAATGTATTAAAGTTGTTCCAAGGCATTGCTGATAAGAATTTTATAGTTGAAAATTATCGGGGTTCAGGTTCAACCCCCTGTTTAGAAACCTTGTTAATAATTTTTTAATAAATTGATTTCTCCCTTATTGAAATGAGCTGAAAGTATTAAAATGTATTAAAGTTGTTCCAAGGCATTGCTGATAAGAATTTTATAGTTGAAAATTATCGGGGTTCAGGTTCAACCCCCTGTTTAGAAACCTTGTTAATAATTTTTTAATAAATTGATTTCTCCCTTATTGAAATGAGCTGAAAGTATTAAAATGTATTAAAGTTGTTCCAAGGCATTGCTGATAAGAATTTTATAGTTGAAAATTATCGGGGTTCAGGTTCAACCCCCTGTTTAGAAACCTTGTTAATAATTTTTTAATAAATTGATTTCTCCCTTATTGAAATGAGCTGAAAGTATTAAAATGTATTAAAGTTGTTCCAAGGCATTGCTGATAAGAATTTTATAGTTGAAAATTATCGGGGTTCAGGTTCAACCCCCTGTTTAGAAACCTTGTTAATAATTTTTTAATAAATTGATTTCTCCCTTATTGAAATGAGCTGAAAGTATTAAAATGTATTAAAGTTGTTCCAAGGCATTGCTGATAAGAATTTTATAGTTGAAAATTATCGGGGTTCAGGTTCAACCCCCTGTTTAGAAACCTTGTTAATAATTTTTTAATAAATTGATTTCTCCCTTATTGAAATGAGCTGAAAGTATTAAAATGTATTAAAGTTGTTCCAAGGCATTGCTGATAAGAATTTTATAGTTGAAAATTATCGGGGTTCAGGTTCAACCCCCTGTTTAGAAACCTTGTTAATAATTTTTTAATAAATTGATTTCTCCCTTATTGAAATGAGCTGAAAGTATTAAAATGTATTAAAGTTGTTCCAAGGCATTGCTGATAAGAATTTTATAGTTGAAAATTATCGGGGTTCAGGTTCAACCCCCTGTTTAGAAACCTTGTTAATAATTTTTTAATAAATTGATTTCTCCCTTATTGAAATGAGCTGAAAGTATTAAAATGTATTAAAGTTGTTCCAAGGCATTGCTGATAAGAATTTTATAGTTGAAAATTATCGGGGTTCAGGTTCAACCCCCTGTTTAGAAACCTTGTTAATAATTTTTTAATAAATTGATTTCTCCCTTATTGAAATGAGCTGAAAGTATTAAAATGTATTAAAGTTGTTCCAAGGCATTGCTCATAAGAATTTTATAGTTGAAAATTATCGGGGTTCAGGTTCAACCCCCTGTTTAGAAACCTTGTTAATAATTTTTTAATAAATTGATTTCTCCCTTATTGAAATGAGCTGAAAGTATTAAAATGTATTAAAGTTGTTCCAAGGCATTGCTGATAAGAATTTTATAGTTGAAAATTATCGGGGTTCAGGTTCAACCCCCTGCTTAGAAACCTTGTTAATAATTTTTTAATAAATTGATTTCTCCCTTATTGAAATGAGCTGAAAGTATTAAAATGTATTAAAGTTGTTCTAAGGCATTGCTGATAAGAATTTTATAGTTGAAAATTATCGGGGTTCAGGTTCAACCCCCTATTTAAGAACCTTGTTAATAATTTTTTTAAAAAAATGATTTCTTCCTTATTAAACCAACTGAAAGTACCAAAATGTATTAAAGTTGTTCTAAGGCATCGCTGATAAGAATTTTAAAGTTGAAAATTATCGGGGTTCAGGTTTAACCCCTGTTTAGAACCTTGTTAATAATTTTTTAATAAATTGATTTCTCCCTTATTGAGATGAGCTGAAAGTATTAAAATGTATTAAAGTTGTTCTAAGGGATCACTGACAAGAATTTTATAGTTGGAAGTTACCAGGGTGTACTTTCAGCCCCCTATTTAAAAACCTTATTTGTACTTAATGAGAAATGATTTTTTGTTTCTTATTAAATAATTTAATGTACCAAAGTGTAATAAAATAGTCGTGGCTGGGCACAAACTAAATATATGTGGCTAAGACATACTAGTTAATATTTTAAAACCCTTTCTTGAAAACTGAGTTTTTAATAAAGAAATTGGAGCTACTACTACTACTACATTAACGATGTGAATACTTTGCTGTACAGTGGGTTGCCTACAAATGAAGGATATTTTTAAAATTTACTATTTTAAATTCAAATTATTATAGTACATTAGTGGGAAATTAAATAGTTGCGCTATAGTCTAGATAAAAAAGGAAATGTTACAGTATGAATGGAAATTTGTAACAAATTTTTTCCATTTTAATAAAATCTATCTAAATTTAATTGGTACATAAGCAATCTAAGTATCATAGCATTAAACGCTGTTGATATAAATAAAAGTTTTTCACTTTATTTTGGATTTGGATATGTAAGTATTTGTACGTTATCCACTATACATAACGATTTTTTTATACGATAAAACGTCTCATAATGTGAACAGCATATTAATGAATTATCCTAGGCAAACTTTTGCTTGTGGAAATGAATTACTATAGGTCTTAATTTTTTATTTATGTATACTCATTAGATACGTACACTACATACTCTACAGTTTGTTAATTACTTTTTATTTTGTTTTTAATATATGGAGTAAGGTTTACAGTTATATTCATTCTTCTAAAAGAGATTTTAAGAATTATTAAAACTTGTTCATATTTTTTTTGTTAATTATGTTTTTGTTTTTTTACAGTTTTCCTGCAACCAAAAAGATAACGTGTCTGATGATTTAATGAAGGAGCAACGTTAAGATGGATAATGGTGAGTAAATAATAAGTTTTGGTTCACTAGATTCATAAGGACATTTTAAGAATTTATTATTATATTAATTAATTATTAAATTGAAAAAGATGAAATTTTGTCAAACAAAGTAACAATATATTCTGAGGATAAGACAGGCAAAGACAGTAAATAAAACGAACGAATAAAACAATTCAAAAATATATTCAATACNTATACAAATATATTATCAATTAAAAGAAAAAACAAATTCAGCCGAAAGTAATAATAAATAATTGGGAAAGAAAAAATACAAATAGTACCTATTTAAAACGTGGCACTGCCAACGGTGAATGAATATCAACATCGAAAATTAAATTAATAATTTAAATAAAAAAAAAGTAAATAATAACGGAAAAATTACATCTTCATTTTTTTTACCTAATTACAAATAACACCTCTTCTGCAACTATAAATAGACAGACAGACTTATATGAGGAGGTACAAATCAGTAAAAACTAAACTAGTTGTTAAATTGTTACGTTTGATTTTTGGTTATTGCAGGTTCGAAAGCGATTTTACATTTAAACGATGAGAAAAAAATTATTATTTTCTGCACAGTCAGAATTGCTATTTGTTTAACTTAACAGAACCGGCCTCACGTTACATAATACGTTTAATGAATCGATTACTGTTTTTGTAAAATGTAAAACATGATAAGTTTCATTGTGTTCCTTGATGGTGTTACATTACCAAGCAGGAGTTGAAAATAAGGGTAGGCATTGCTTCTCTGTCAGTCAACTTGATCAATAGCAGTAAAAAGTTGCCAGAAAATTAAAAGAAAACAACTTTTTTGATAAAAGCAGTTCTATGAATAGATTAATATAATAAAATGTTAGATAAGGGTTAATTCATACGAAAATAATATAAATTCTCAACTAATTATTTAAATTGATTGGCAAATTTGAAAGAAAACTGATCAAGCTTTACACTATTTTAAGTTCCACTGCCAATATTTCAAATTAATCAATGAAAATTGAAAAAAAAAAATGTGAATTCATCAAATATTAATCGACATTGAAAGCATGAACAATGATGTTGAATTAAATGGAAATTCTGTTATGTTAGTTTGTCATGTGACATGTTAATAATTATCTTTAGATAAAAATCAGAGAGATTCAATGACATTAGCAACAGATAATTTTAATAAATGAAAACTTATCATTATTTAAAACACTTCACCTAAATTCATAAATTTGTATGCTGTGTTCGGGAACATGCCTCAAATTCAGGGACTGATACCTACAAGAAAAAGAAAAAAATATGAATTCACATAGAACTCTGGAAAAGTCAAAATAACTTACCATTCTGACGTTCGATGGTAATAATATCCTTCTATAGTGGCCTTAGATTTCTGAAAACATATGTAATAAAATCCAGCAAACGAAGCTCCACTAATGTCTTTGATTGTATGATCAGGCACAAGAAAGTGTTCCTTCCATCTCATGAATATAAAATCTGTCTCTGCAAGGGCTTTATAATCAAAGTTGTCCGAGTTAAATGTCTTTGCATACTGTGAGAATGACGAAAATTTGCTCTATAAAATACATGGAGATATAAAAAATTTTAGAGATATTAGGCATTGTCATTACATTTTGCTACAGCTCTCATACCCAGTGCTTTCGGTCAACTTCCTCATCTGCATCCCATTTACGTGTTAAGAATGGATACTTCTGACTAATGATTTCCCCATCGAAAAACGTCGTAAGGGTCGGGTACTCATCGGTTAGGCCGTTTATTTGTAAATATCCACATAGGTACGAGTTCTCTTCATCCACATGCTGTAATAGACATGACACCATATTTCAAAAAAAAAAAACAAGATCCTATTTTTAGTGGTGAAGTTAGAACTTGAGAGCAATTGCGAACTAGTATTTATAATAATATAATTTTATTTTATCAAATTGAAATACGCCAAATCATCTGTTACAAAACAAAGAAAATTTCTAACCTGTAAAACAACTTCCACTTCGTATGAATTCCCTTTCGACTTTTGGAAGCCTTGAAATCTGGAGCCGTTGTACAATAAGGACTTGGTTACACCAGGTTGCTTCGAATTTGCTGGTGGCGGAGGTATTATATCCACTTTAACTGGCATATTTCACATTTATCTCGATAAGATTTGAGCTTAACGCTCCTAAAACACTTCCAAACAATGCAAAAGACTTGCAAATATGGCTTCTAGTTTCTTTCTATTGCGTTTGAGGAACAGATTGAACAAGGACGTGGCGAGAGTGGGAGAATGATAAACTGCGAGAAGTATGTGGAGTGCGACAGAGAAATCTAGAGCTTCCTGACTTTCTCAAATTTAGCAGCTAATTAAAGAAATTTCCATATACAAGGAACATTCATAAAGTTTGGGAAAAGTTCATTAAAATTAAAAAAGCATTTAATTTTATTCAAGAAATTTAACAATTACGCGTCAACAATACAATGGTTGAAAATATTTCCATGTAGGCATTTTTTGTGTTTAAAAACTATATTATTTCTAGTTATGGGAGCTATGGTTTTTACTGTACAATACAATAAAAACATTCTGTATTTTAAGTTATTTATTTAAAAATGAATTTTACGAATTACTTGTTAGTTTTTTGCTGTTTTTATAGTGTTTAAATGAATTTTATGTTATAATCGAAGAAGTTATAATTTTCGTAATATAAAATTTAATAATTTTAACTTTATTAAGTTGTTACATGGTCAAGAAATATATTTAGGGTATACTCGGCTCTTTACTTTTAGAACGTACTTGGTATTATTTAGATGTTTATCCCCCCTCTTGCTGAGACTGTGTGACGTTGTCGTCTGTAGGGATCTGTCGCGCATTCGCGGTCAACTTCAGTTCAATTTGTGGACTCGTGTAAGTTGTGCGGATGATTTTGTGTTGTGTAAATAAAGAATGGCGAATCTGCGACAAACACCTTTAACTTGCAGTGGTCATACTCGTCCAGTGGTTCATTTAGATTTTAGTGGAATTACAGAGAGCGGTTACTTTTTAATTTCAGCTTGCAAAGGTAAGTGTTTTCCATACTTTACATTTCGTAGGTATTGTAACCTTGTTTAGTGTTATTGGTTTCCTTGGCCTGGTTTTTTGAATTCTTAAGATCAACCTTTGCTGTTGCTGTTGATGTGTTTAAATGTTTAATTCTTTGGTAGATGGAAAACCAATGTTACGTCAAGGAGACACAGGCGATTGGGTTGGTACGTTTGAGGGACACAAAGGGGCTGTTTGGGGGGTGGCTTTGAATAAAGAAGCAACGAGGGCTGCTAGTGGAGCGGCAGATTTTACGGGAAAAGTTTGGGACGCAATCACTGGCGAAGAATTACATTCATTCCAACACAATCATATTGTTAAGAGCGTTAACTTTTCCAAAGACAGTCATAAACTTGTAACTGGGAGCAATGAGAAACTGGTAAAAATCTTTGATCTCAACAAACCTGATGCAAGTAAGTAATATTATTATGTCTAATCACTTGTACACGTGTTAGGTTTTAAGTTAAGTATTGATTAAGTACATAGATGTTTTTAAGACTCATTTTATCTTATCTCATCATAAGACTAAAGCAGTAAATAAATAACACATTCTTTGCATAAAAAGTAAATATGTGTATTGTTTATTTGCTGGAATTTAATTTTATGAAGTAATTATATGTGTACATTGCATATGACCATAATCCATTAATATTTTATGTTATTGAGAAGTTATTCTAATTTCTCGAACATATTCCTTTTTAATTAATACGCCCTGTAAGTGCCTTTGTTTGTTCGGGTAATTTCTAGTTAGCTGTTGAAATTTTATCACCTTGCACTTATGATGTTTTAATTTTTTAATTTTATTCGTGTCTGGTGCAGCCTTGATGCAGGTGACATTGACTTTGTTTTTATGCATTGCATGCAGACAAGTATGAAAAAAAAAATAACGTGAAGGTGAACTGACTGTCTCTTTTGTGTCCTATAGTTGTTTATTAAGTTAAAGGAATAAAAAATGCTAATTAAGTAGAGGACTGGAACTGGAATTAATTTTCACCCGGTTGTTTACTTGTAAAGTCTTATTTCCTTGAACGTATAATAAGAAACGGAAATACACAAAAAGCATGTCTCTGAAGGTCGGTTTAATTAATTATTTCAGATCCTGCAGTGTTTAGTGGACACACGTCTGGAATAAGGCATGCATTGTTTTTCAGGGATGATGCCCAACTTGTGTCGTGTGCTGACGATAAAACGTTGAGGGTGTGGGATCGAGCATCTGGAAAGGTAAACGTTTATTTATTACATTTTATAAAATAAGGCAGAATAATTTACATTCTCGGCTGTGTTAATAAAATAAATAGACAGTTTTATGGTTTGTATTTTTGCAGGAGGTGCAGAAGATCGACTTTTCATCTATCCCAAATAGTTTGGAGGTGTCTAGGGATGGCACGGTAATAACAGTGTCTCATGGTAATATAGTGACGTTCTTAGATTCGCTTTCATTAAATATGATAAGGGAGTATCCTCTTCCAACCACTGTTAATTCTGCCTCCTTACATCCGGATAAAAGCATCTTCGTGGCTGGTGGAGATGATTTCAAAATGTACAAGTTTGATTATACAACAGGCACCGAAATTGGTACGTTATTCAGGAATAAAAAGCCGCACTTATCTGCAACTCTTACACGATTTATTAATTTCTACAGTTGGGAACTTACAATAGAATTGTCAGATGATTTTGTGCTATTTGTTGCTTCATAACTGTTACTATTTTATTATTTCATTTTAACAACTGAAGAAATTGTTTACATTCTCTTGCATTTTCAGAGTCTTTTAAAGGTCATTTTGGTCCGGTACATTGCGTAAGGTTTTCCCCTGACGGTGAGTTGTACGCTTCCGGATCCGAAGATGGCACTTTGAGACTTTGGCAAACTACAGTGGGTAAAACATACGGATTATGGAAATGTATTGATACCCAGCAACTAAACCACGAACCCCTTTCCCCACCTAAGGAAGTTCCTGCGAGTTAAACTGGACGGAATCGTTATTTTTGTTTTGTTGGACTGATTAATTAATAATATATTTACCAATCACGGTTTTTGGCCAGAAAAAAATATAACAAAAAAATTGCGACCAGTGACATCCCGAAGTTATTATTGTGATTGTGCGAAGTATTAATAAAAAGCAAAAGCCGGAAATATTAATAGTATTGTTATTAAAAATTAAATTATGAACTAAATAAATGGTATTTCTGTAAAGGGTTCTTTATTTTTAGTATAGGTACCTCTATTCTTTTTATTTATTGCTGAGGCTTCATATTTACCTTATTTTTTATTTGTCTACAGGCTTTTAGTGGTTAAATATTTCCCAAGATAGGCACTTCATATACCGTAAACTTAATTGGGTGTTGGGCATTAATCGTAGCAGACTTGGGAATGCTGAAGTTCCTGAAAGAATTCCTTTCCTTAAGCCTGCTCTGCTAGTTATTATTATTCTTTTGGAGAGGTAAGATAGAACATTAACATCAATATTTTGCCTTTAATTTAACATTGGATAACTGAAATGATTGATAGTTTTGATTGTGAAAATACTTTTTTCATATAAAAATAGCTCAAAAAACTATTGCAACCTATAGTCTGTAGAAAAAAAGTAGCAATAATTTATACTTCAGAGTATTTATGTACTTGTTCATAAGGATATTAGATTTTCAACTACAATTTTAAAATCTAAAATTGAATTTTATTGCAAATCAAACATCACTGTTGTGTATGTATAATATCGTGTTTAAAATTGTTAGGTCTGAACTCCCTCCTACAATCTTTCCAAACAAAAATATTTTAGTAATTTTTAACAATTTTAACACAATATCGACAATCTTGCAGTCCCAAATCATCATAAAAACTTTTTTTATTTATTTATCACTAATTACTTCAATATTTGTTCGTTTCTTAAAGGGTAGAAAAACAGTGTTACTTTTTGTGTATTTGTATATATAACTTTTGTAATTTGTGTGAGAAATTTGCATGCAACCGGATTATCAGTAATGTGTATAAGGTTGCATATGCAATGTTCTTTCTTTAACTCATCTGACATTTTTCTTTTATTTATGATCTATTGCTTGAAGCAATTCCTTAGAACAGTTCAGTTAATCATAGTTAAATGTGTTATAAGTTCCCATAAGCGTGGAAAATTATGTCGCTCATCTGTGGTGACTGCATTTCACGATTATCTATGTTCTTTTTATGTATTTCTTTGGCATTAATTGACATAATTGCATATAATTGTTTCCGGTTTGGCTTCGAGAGTTTGGACGAGGTAACGCCAAATCTCCATTTTAATTAAGTTAATAATTTACTATTTTACTTGCTTTTCAGTGCTGATTTTTATTATTTTTCATGTTTAATTGATATAACAGTGTAATTAATTAATTATTCTTATATTTCTACAGTTTATCCGGTAATTGTGGGAGAGAGCATTGGAGTCCATCTCGGCCCTAATGAAAAAGTCTACTGTAATACAGATATTGCTGGACTTCTTTGTTCGCTATTGAGTTTTTACCTTCGACGATTTTGCAGTGAATAAGGTGAGAATACTTGTGTTACAAAGAAAAAGACTCGTTATTACTTTAATATTTTATTACCCACATTTTTCCATAAAGGATAAATCCAGTTTTTTCTAATTTAGTTAAGTTTTTCATGCTTCATTTATTTGTTAGTGTGATTAATTTGTTTTTCTTGTATTCCTACAGATTGATCGGTAATCAAGAAAGAAAGAGAGAGAGAACACTGGAGTTCATTGTGACCCTATTAAAGAAGTCTACTGTGATGCAATTCTTCCTGGACTTTTACACGTTCTCTGTTGATCTTCCACATGGACGATTTTGCAGTAAATTAAGGTGAGAATACTTATATATATCTTCAGATAACTTCAATTTCTTAGACATTTATAACTTGCTTCAATAGACAACTTTTAAACAACGTTTCATAAATGGCAGATGCAGAATTAATGTGGAACAGATTTTTCCATGAGTGTGCATGTTACTGATTTACTTGATTTAAAAATGGTAATTAATTACTTTTTCTTGCCTGTTTNCTATGGGGTCATCTTTGTCTTCTCCAACGTCGATCTGAAACAGATACAGTGGCAAACAGATTAATAAAGAGCAATTAAAATTGATTATATCAAGTATTCTCACCTTAATTAATTGTAGAACGTAACATTCTAAAGTTTACAGGTGTGAAAAATAAACCAACTCCAGGAGAAATACTGTAGCAGAGAATTTGTTATTTCAGTGGAATTCAAATAAATATCCAGTTGCTCTCACTCATGGGTTGAAAATTAACTGCATGATGTTACAAGGCGAAGACGAAACAGCAAAGCAACAATATAATCCACGAAAGACCACACCCATGTAGACATTGGCTGTTTCAGTATAACCAAACTGAACATTAATTCTCTCATTTATTGTATAACCTGCAGAAATGGACAAAAAAAACATATTAATTATACTTATAATTAAGAAACACAAATAAAAACGCATCAAAAAGCAAGTAAAAATAGCTAAATTATAAAATAACAAGCGTTACTTTCACGCCATTTTACATTACAACCATAGATCACGACGACAATTTACGATGCAGACAATAGAAAAAGATTAAAACGAAACTCCATAGATCAATGATAAATGTCAATTTCTTCTGTGGAAAATAAAAACTGTCAAGAGATACATACATGTAAATTGTTAACAGAAATTTCATAACAGATTAATAAAGAGCATTTAATATCAATGAAGTCATGTATTCTCACCTTAATTAATTGTAGAAAATGGCGTTCTAAAGTCTGCCAGTGTGATGAGTAAACCAAACTAGGAGGGATACCACTGCAGACAAATTGTTCTACTAGTCGCTTCCAATCAAAAAGCATCGGTTGTTTCAGTAGCATCAAAATTAACTGCAATTCCTTCTCATTTGTGGGACAATCTATATAGAAACAGGCAAGAAAAAGTAATTAATTACCATTTTTAAATCAAGTAAATCAGTAACATGCACACTCATGGAAAAATCTGTTCCACATTAATTCTGCATCTGCCATTTATGAAACGTTGTTTAAAAGTTGTCTATTGAAGCAAGTTATAAATGTCTAAGAAATTGAAGTTATCTGAAGATATATATAAGTATTCTCACCTTAATTTACTGCAAAATCGTCCATGTGGAAGATCAACAGAGAACGTGTAAAAGTCCAGGAAGAATTGCATCACAGTAGACTTCTTTAATAGGGTCACAATGAACTCCAGTGTTCTCTCTCTCTTTCTTTCTTGATTACCGATCAATCTGTAGGAATACAAGAAAAACAAATTAATCACACTAACAAATAAATGAAGCATGAAAAACTTAACTAAATTAGAAAAAACTGGATTTATCCTTTATGGAAAAATGTGGGTAATAAAATATTAAAGTAATAACGAGTCTTTTTCTTTGTAACACAAGTATTCTCACCTTATTCACTGCAAAATCGTCGAAGGTAAAAACTCAATAGCGAACAAAGAAGTCCAGCAATATCTGTATTACAGTAGACTTTTTCATTAG
>NW_020442448.1:842374-868378 GCF_000699045.2 Agrilus planipennis | reverse complement strand
GCATATTAACTTTTTATTTGATTTAACTTTAGAAGAAAACTTCGTCGACTCCATCATAAAAGAAAAAATTTACTTTTTTAACGTATTTTATTATTTTCATAAACAATTTTACAATTTGCGTGCACAGTTCCAATGTAAATTTTGCCCTCATTCAAGTTATAAATTTTGCCACCAGATGGTGTATACCCATTTGACGGATCCCAATACGTCGGCTTTCTTTCTTTCTTGTAAAGATTGGCGACTGTTTTCCTAGGAAAGTACGAAGTTCTAAAGAAAATGAGGCTTTCAGCTTCAAGAATTTTATGAAGAATAACTCCGTCGTTCTTTCGCTGTTGATGGTTCAAATAATAAATAATTAAACGTTAACGTTAACTGCCATGTAAAGTACATCCGCGAAGACATTATAGGAAGCTCTTTCTAGTTCGGCTCTTTTTTTCTGTCATTATCTTCATGCGGTAGCTGATCCATATCAGCCCTTTTATAAACCGTTTCCAACGAAAAAACAGCTGACCTTTCAAGTAACAATTACAATATTACTTAGAAAACCGCCGACCTCTCTCCGACCATGCGGGTCGAATGCGTGAGAACCTGACGACCAACTAACGAAAGAAGGTACCTACCTACTCGCCACGAAGCTTTGCTACTGACAATTATTGCCATTTACGGGGCAAGTGACGCCGGAAAGCTCGCTAAACATTATACATGTTAAACAAGCACCGGCTCCGTTTAAATTATTTTTTGAACAAACACCAACAATAAATGATTCAGCGAGAGCAATGCTTAACCATTTCAAGACCAATAAGTTTCCAATTTTCCACGTAATCCTAGACACCATATTATACCAATATATCTAATCAATTTACATAAATGACAAAATATTTTAAGAAGTATATCAATGGGATAGTTCCCCCTCCCCCCATGACCTGAAAGTTTCTAAAAGCTTACGTGGAAATCTTAAAATCGGGCTTTTTTATAGACTTATGTTTGACCTCCTACGACCCATCAGAAGAAATTAACGAAAAACTAAAAACTAATAAAAGGAGTATATAGTCATATATATTATTATATTTGAATTTATTGATCAACCCTCCCCTTACGTTAATGCTAAAATTTCGAAAACCTGATAAATACGTATCACGGGACACTTGGAAAAACCAACTACTTTTTAATAACAATTCAATTTAACAATAATTGCTTACTTCGAAAAAATAAACCGTGCTTCTAGAAAATTATTTGATATATAAATTATCCTGCAGGCCTAAAATAAGAACAAGGACGATAAATTTTTTAAACTTCTCGCGTATCCTTCATTTGTTTAGCTACCTTCTTGATGTATTTTTGTTTCCACTTACTATTTCACAAGAATACCTTTGTATCCGCAGATAAGGCCCGTATATGCATAATACGATCCAAAAAAGGTTTTAAGAGATTATGTAGCCTGACTTACCATTTTCCTTCCGATGAAGTAAAGCAATTTCTTCAGTCCTTTTGAGCGCTACATCTCTAATTTCCTTGTAATCTGCAAGGAAAAACAAATACTACTATAAAAGAAGTCAATTACAAATTAAAACATTTATAATGCAATTAATTAATTACATAACTAATTGTACGATTACATACTACGTCTATATGTTTAGTAGTTTCAAAGTTTATGATAATAGCTGGAGTATTTGCGATTTTCATAAGGTTAGTTACGATTATATACCATTTTAAATGTTATTATCTATGTAGTCTACCGATACTTCATTAAGAACCATAAATAAACAATATAAAGGTAGTTATGTCACACACGCCACGAAACACAGTTGCGGGACAGGGCGTCAAAAAATAACGCAGTGTTTGAATTTTTCTTCTTAAAATCTAATATTAAGTAAGGGAAGTCATCCACCATAATGGTGATCTACTATCAACGTTGAGTTTTTGACTTTTCGCTAACCAATAATCGCAGTACGCGTAACAACTTTGACGTTTCGCGTTTTGTCATAACACTTCTTCAAAGCAGACCTAAGTTAGTAGCTCCTAGTTTATAATTGTATAGCTAGGTATAAAGTTGGCTTTAATTTTTTAATGATTTCTAGAGAAAGGGATGAAATAGAAATTGTATATCTTCAGTCTTAATAATTACGTTCAAATAACATTAATAGTTTACAACCAAATACATCATGAAGTGCTATAAAATCCAATCAGTGATTTTCATTAAAATTCTAATCTCATCGTATAGTATGCGTAGGTACTATAGCTGGAATGAAAAATACCTTTTAAATTGTAACAATGCTTTCTTATCAGCAAATAGTCACGAAGAGTGCAAATGCACTTTTCAATCAAAAAGACATTAAACAAGTTGTAGTGATAGAACGGTGGATTATTTAAGTGACTGATTACATCAGTACAAAAAAGTTGACGAATCAGTTACAAATGCCGATTCCGCAGTGAAATATTTCGATTCACTTCTTCTTCAGTTAAATATCACTAATTTACTGAGAATAACAATGAATTTATCAGTGACTTTTAATCTCACTGTAACTGTTTTACTTTTGGAAGAAAGATATACATGTCACAATCAGGCAAATGTAATTAAAATATTTCGCAAAGCAATTTCGTCACATTCGAAAAACGGGAACAAAAAAGTCGTACACGTAAGTGGTTGCATATGTAGGTAGCTACATTGGTACTTCCCCGAACAACAAAACAAGTACAGGAAAAAAAGAAAATTACATCATTTCCACCGTGTTCGTTAGTATATGTACACTTTATGGATACTTGAGCAGTGCGTTTGTGTCATAATTAGCGAAACTAGTACAAGTTTAATATTCATTTATGCAAAAGTAGCATTTTGTTACAAGATTACTTTTACTCCATTTGATCTACAGCTGTCAAATTTGATATTTATTACGGTTAATTAGAATACCGGGTAATAACATGTGTCCGTTTCGTTTATAATTGTATTATTTGCATAAAAATTATTTTTTACATTCGTACATGTACCTAATACGTAGACGTACAGACAGACGGGGGCGTGGTCAGATGCATTTTAATGCCCCATTGCCAATTACTATAATACGCTCAGTATCAGTATCAATATCGAAGAATTAAACGGCTTAAGTCCGTGGCGAAAAATAATACGCATATTACAAGTGCAAAGAACTCTCACGAACTTAGCAATATAACAAAGTATAATAAAAGGCTTTGCATTTTTAAAATGTTCCCATTAATTTTCTCCCAAGCCGTGCGAGCCCTGCTTCCTATCTCCGATGTATGTATATCTACATTTCCAACAAAAGTTTTATGAAGCAGCTGCAATAATAATACATACACACGCATGAAACGACTAATTAATTGCTGCAAGTGTATGGATGTCATAACTACTTAGTGCCTTTTAAATTTTCCGAACGCCCGTACGCTAAGGGGTCTTGTCGACAAGTTTCACCTGGTACGGGAAAAAGCGAATATTATAATTTGAAAGAAAACAATTTTTTACAAATTCAAAAAGTTTCGTACCTCAAGCTGTTGTTTATAATAAAATGGATGTTTGCAAGATGATTTATGGGAATAAAACTAGACATACATACAGTACCCATGCATGTTAATGGGATCTACACATCCGTTATTTTTTCTTGTTTTAACAGTTTTTCAATGTGTTCTATTTTTAAAAAGAAAATCCTCGTGAATAAATTGAGAGCCAATCTTATAAGACTCAGCGTACAGCATTTGATATTCTCGTACTTGTTAATATGAATTCGAAAAATTTAAAATTTCAAATTAAAAGTTGAAATTACGGAAAAATGCACCAAAATAGTAAGGAGAGAGTTAGGATCCCGCTGCCTTGTGTGGACTTCATGAGTAAGGAGACCATATGATCCTTGGACTAATTCTGAATCACCGGAGAGTACTCTGTCGCCAATTTTCACGTTTTTTAATAATTAATTTACTATACCTTAACAAAACATATATGTAAAGTCCTTATTCACGGGTAACGCAACTCATTTCCAATCCCACCACATAAAAACTCTTCCGTTTGGATTAGTCCTTTGATATCAATTTTTCTTAAGTGCCTGAACTATAACTGTCGCATATCGCTTTAAAAAGATTTTGAAAATCAATCTATTATGCCAGCTGGTAATTTTCAAAAATGACCCACCAGCACAGGTTTATCGTTTATCTAATCGAACTTCCATAAGGTAGATGTTAAATTGGCTACTTGTTTTTAAAGTTATACATGTGTCAGGTTTGCCTCATAAGGTCCTTATGATGAATTTATAAGGTATACTTTACTTCAGTAAGAAATTTACTGGGAAATCTCTGTTTGATGGGCGGTAGGCGCTGTAGAAGTCGAAAAGAAATAGACCAGATAGGTCTTAGACATCAAGAAATAGTTAGAGACATATTAGAAGCAGAAACAGAAGTTAAGAGGAATATAGGTAGACCTAGATTAGATTACTGTTCACAAATAGTAAAGGATGTGGGTTGTTATAGTTTTAGGGAAATGCGAAGATTAGCTCAGGATAAGAAAAAGTAGAGGTACGTGCCCAACCAGACGTCTTAGGAGTGATGACCTTATGGTGTAATGAATCATTTTCGATGTATTTTTCAAAGGTAAATTCAAATCTAGTTGCTTTAAAATGTTAAAATTCCAAAATATCCTAATCTCAAAAATCCAAACAACCCAAGTTGACTATGACAGTAAAAAGTGGAGGTGTGTGTTCAGTCAGTTTTTGGTTTAAAGACGTCTTTAATGTTGATTACTATTTATTTTTGTAAATACAGATTCTTATTGCATATTAATTCAATATAGCATTTCTTAATGTAAGCAATTTTATTTTATTTTGGTTCATTCTACTGTGATGCACCTGATAGTGAATTTCATAATTACGAAAGCGCATCTTCACAGTAGGTACGACTGTGGTTATTTGGAAAATGTTGTAGCAATTTTCCGTAAATTCATCAATAAATATAAATTGTCTCATTAGTACAATTTCGAGGTACTTAATTGGATTCTGTATCATGTACCTAATTATAGTCGTGAGAAGTAGAAAGAATGTTAACACATTTTCCTCTAACTAGAAGCGAATTTATTACGGTGTCTGCCTCGTCTGGTTACCTCACGACCTGTATCTGGAAAGGCGTGCTCCTTGTATTTAGCCACAATTAATACTTCTTTAGTAAACGTTTATTTAGTAAATACTGTCTCTGTAATCGTCAATTCACGTACTAGTGTTAACTTCTCGGTACACATACTTCTCGGAAGTAGCATTGTGGGTATTTAAAAGTTTTATTATTCTCCTGTTTGACCAGCAGTTGTGAAAATTAAACAACTTGGAAACTTCCAGCGCAGCCTGTCTTTCGTTACCGTGTGTGTATGTATTTTTCTATCGTAATAATATCTAACAATCTTCGACTAATAATGGATGTTGATCCAAACAATTACACCAAATGTATCTAGGCTCGATCATCATCGATCATCTCCTCAATAATAAATTAGTCAGATGAAGGATAAGGAAACGTAATTCTAGTTCTGGGCTTGAGTATATACGACAGATCTCTGGCTATCTCCCGAGCCTGTGATATTGCAAAGAATAAAAAACTAACTGAGAAGCTCAAAGCTCCACAAAGGATTGAGGAGTTCGCTGTAGAAAGTAATGTCAAAGAACTTACGAAGAATTAAGCCATTTATGAGTTTTGCAAATCAATAATCCTGAATAAAGTAGTAATCTCTCTGGTAGCTCTTTTAATGAAAATAATCGGCGCTGATTGGGGGTATAAGAATATTTACTGGAATAAACCTACACAGATGTTGTGCCTTGGTTTAACGCTTTCACAAGGCTACAGTACATGTATGTAGGGAAGAAATGGAATAAAAATAACTGTGTTATTAGATACCTACTAATATGTTTATTTCTGTTGATAACTCAACTTTTGGTTAAAATACCATGAACCCCTAGACGTCCGTAAGGATACGGGATGATTCCTACTGGTTCATACTTTCTAAATAATTTTGTAGGTACTTGCTTTTTCTGCCTAGTACTTATTTAAAAAAATATATTTATTTGACGTAATTTCCATAAGTCCGCAAAACCTATTAAAACACAACATACTACAATAGTTCAAAGATTATCTTAGCCTTATCTTGTACCTATCTTCTTGCAACAACATAAAACTTATTGTGTCCTTTTATAAGTATATGCACTAAGTGATTTCTTCAGGCTTTTGAAAATACAACCCTTACGATTACGTCAGTATCTCTGTATGCATGTATAAGTGACCACAATTGAATAAATATTTTCATGAATTTGTTGGGTTCGATTGGTTTCTGGACAAGAAGGAGCCAATGATAAATAGAGAAATAATGAGAAGACCGTTTAAACTATTTACTTTTCATTGTTCAACGACGGGGGGTACTACGTCGACGGGGGGGCAGCATAAATACCAATTCATTCATAATGCAGGTCTGTCATTTCGAATTCCTATCGCTGCTGATGCTGGTTGCGTCTCGCCGTGGGTCATGGGACGGATAGATGATGATAATGATGATGATGCTGATGATGACGGTGATGGTATTTCCCGTTCGACTAACGTTGACAGGTAAAAATAGTTTGGCGCCGTCGGAAGTGGACGTGTGCTATTTTCACAGTTTATAGACCTGGTGGTCAACTCGGATTTTATTAAGGGATGGGCTCATCGACGTCACGCTTTAATCCGTAAAACTGCCACCGACCGACCCGAGGCTGCTTACATTCCAATCGGCTTAATAACGCAACAGATTATGTCCTACCTCTTTTAAACCTTGCATAACTTGAACTGATTATTAAAAAAATAGTAGATACGTATATATACTTAATATTGTAAATCGTTTCAATCATTACTTAATGAAAATATATATGTAATTGCATACATATCGAAGATTTTCACAATTTATTTTATTTTATATAGCAATTGTTTCGTTAAAACGTCGTCACTTCACATCTTGTTACTGCTTTTAACTATTAATTTCTCCGATAGAGTACATAAGTAGTTAAATAAACTAAATGTCGAAAATTTTACCATTAGATTCAATGTTTTTAAATGATTTTATGTGGAATTAATTAATTATTATTTATTAAGTAATGGGTTTTATCGTTAGAACCAGTGATAGCTATCTGTATCTATATTTAACACCATAAATTGGAGTACATGCTAAAAAATATAAAATCACACCAATCGTCAATAATTTTTTTGCCCGTTTATATTAATCATTAAATTAACTCTTTACGAAGTAATTGTAATGAGAATAAAAGTAGAACTTCATTCGAATATTATTAAGTAAACAAATACCTTCCTGTTTCGAGAAGTAATTAGTAATCCTGTAGTGTCAAGTATTGTTGGCTTGACCTCATGCCGAGTAAAGTGCATTCTGAAAAATACCTTAACAGGAACGAAATGCATAAACTTATGAACGAACAATAGTGATAGGGCAAAATCTCTTGGTAAATGCAAAATACACGAACCCATCGAAATAGCAATACATTAATCCTTTTCTTAATCCACTGTCTAACAGCAAATAGTCTTTGTATATTTTGAAATTCTTTGCTTGATATGCAAAGTATAAAGTTTTTGCATACCAAATTAATTATATTTGTATGTTGTTTAATTTATGTAATTTAACATGTTTTCAAATACGTAATGCTTATTTTATAATTATTTTATTACATACTTATACCCTTATGATAAAATAAAAAGTTGCAAATTTAGTACCTAATCTTACCACCAACGAATTATTTTTAAATATTACCTCCGAACCTACAAGTTAATATTATGGTAAAAATAGATACCTTCAGCTTCAAGAAAATGTAGTGAAGACACATCTTTTAAAATAAATCCATTTGGTGGCCAAAACGCTTTGGCAACAATTTTTTTAACATTTTTGTCACCAATTAATGGTNTTAGGGTTCCCTACCATAAGAAAACTAAATAAGCTATTAATCTGGCAGTTCATCCCCCTCTCTCACGTTCCAAATTCCAAATTCACAAATTGTAGCATATTTGTTTTTTAGGGTTCCGTACGTCCGAATGAAAAATGGAACCCTTATATGTCATAGTCAATTTGCTCTACTGGACCGATTAAGTTATAATTATATACACATATAAATTTCTGTGACCCAAACACGGACGCATAGCGTAAATAAATCAGTTTTGAACATGGGGTTCATTTTTGGGGGGTCAACAGGAAATTAAAAAAAAAAGTTTTTCAAGCTGTACCGTGTGACATATCAAATAAAAGGGCTTGTAATTAATTTATGTTTTATTGTGCTAGTGTATGTTCAGCATTACAAAACTTTATTATGTGCTCTTTTACGTTTTCAATATTCTAAAGGTTGCTACCGACGTTTATTTTTGTATAATTCTTTAAATATGTACCATCATCATAAGGTCGTCAGTCCTAAGACTGGTTGGACACGTCTCCACACCTCCACTCTTTCCTATTTTGAGCTAAACTTCGCATTTCCCTAAAACTAGAACAAACCACAACCTTAACTATTTGCGAACAGTAATCTAACCTAGGTCTACCTCTACCCCTCCTAACTCCTGTTTCTGCCTCTAATATGTGTCTGACTAGACCTACATGCCTGAGAAGGTGTCCTACCAACCTATCCCGTCTATTTCTTATTGACTTCCATGGAGTCCTCTGTTCTCCAATCCTTTCTAATGCCTCTTCTAACCTTTTCTACCCACTTATCCTCATCATTCGCCTATGACATTTCGAAGGCTTCTAACCCTTTCTCTTCCGCCGCGCCCACTGTCCATGTTTCGCACCCGTACAACGCTCCAAACATACACCTTTAACAACCTTTTTCGAATTTCTAAATTAACCGTTCGCGAGCATAGAGTGCATTATCTTAATTCTAAATTAAAATTTTAATATTTATTCGCCACCATTCTTTTGTTACTTGTTTTCTTTTCCGCATAGCTGATATTAAAGCAATTACACATATTTAAGAGTTTCGAAGGTGCTTTAATCGTAATTGCAACTATTGTTAGTTTTTTGTTTGTTATTACGTTCGTTATTAAGTAATCGGAAACTTATTAGTAACAGTACACTAATTGAACACATGTAGCTTAAACACGTCGAAATGCGGCTTTGGAAATAAATTGAATTCGAAAGAGAAAAATGAAAACGAAATTGTGTTCCTTATAATTGTTTGTAATTTTTCAATTATATTTAACGCGTCATATGAATCGAAACCAATTTAAGTTACAATCGGTAAAAATAAATGGGAGAGGAAAAAGGAGAGAAAAAAAAAGCGGGACATGCATTAACACTCGATCGTTGCGAAAACTTATCGCTAATCAGGCACTTTAACAACAGCTAAAGAACATTAAAACGCTACCTAATTGCCATTCTAAAATTACCGTGACGTTTCATTTCCATTTTGTACCCATGAACTTAATGATATGTCCATTATAAGGTGCGCGTTAGTTCGTTTGTGCATATGTGTGTGTTCGTGTTACGACTTTTTTGTAAACATGTACACTTCGTTCAAAAGTTTAGAAGCAATCATTCTTCTTACACTTTATGATTAAAGCAGTGCTTCTCAAAGTGGGATTCGTGAAAAATAAATAACAATTCAATCAAAACTGAGGATGCACTGATATTATTGTGGTCGGTACCAATATATCGGCTATAAAAAAAGTAACAGTTTAGTCTTAGATATACTTAAAACATTCTTGAATTATCTTTACAAAACTGAAGGAGCTTTATGTATAAAAGACGCAAACGACTTAACTGCCAAAAACCTTTTCTTTTGGCAACTCTATTAGATCCAAAGTTTAAGACATGTTTTTTCGACGCTGCTTTATCCCAAACAAATTAAGATTTTTCTTGCGTTTTCCGAGTATGTCTTAAATTATAAAAATGTACCGGATAATAATTTTGCGTCTACCTGATAACCGAGTATCCAGTATTAGCTGTGCCGGGTACTGAAGTATTTTAGTATAGTAATCAATAAATAATACATATTAAGACAAACGGCCTATCCTAATACAATCTTAATTACCAATTTTCATTAGGTTATACATTATTGCTGATGTTTCTTTTCGTTTCTCTCTGGTAGAATTACTTGACACTGCCGGGTACTCGACGTCATTATCCGGTATCCGGCCGGATCGTAAAAAACTGAAGGATTCGGGTAGGTATCCAGCCTATCTCTACAATATTACAATTAAAAATTTTTTTTTGTTATGTACCTATATACAAATTTATGGCTTTCGGATTTTCCCTTTATGTGCTTTTGTGCTTCGTCTTGCCAAATTTCATAATTCTAGCCCAACGGAAAGTACCCTACAAGTTTTAATTCCCTTACGAGTTACAAGATATGCGGCATGAATGCCCGTATCCTTTTATGGCGTTAAGTAGAAGTTTGAAGCTTCAAAGGACTGCAGACCTGAGTACGTATGTTTGGTATTAATTTCAACTTGATACCTCCTCGCGTTCCTAATAAGAAAAAGGGTTTGGAAGATAGACAAGGGACAAGCGGACAACGAAGTGATCCTTAAGGGTTCCTTTTTTCCTTTTATGGTACAGAACTCTAAAATCTATAAGTGTAGTTCGCGTTCGTTCAGCATAAACAGCACCTCCACTCTTTCCTATTCTGAGCTAATCTTCGCATTTCCCCAAAACTAGAACAATCCACATCCTTAACTATTTGCGAACAGTAATCTAATCTAGTTTTACCTCTACTCCTCTTAACCCCTGTCTATAAGCCTTTACTACAATATAACAAATTCTGTTTTTAATTTTCAATAAATAGTACTGTAGGAGATTTTGTCCTTGCAGTATCATATGATTGTCAATTTTATTTTCAAAAATACAAATTAAGATTATTCAGGATGTTGTTATTATTAAGTACATTATTATTAATTGTAAATACGGTCAAAAACTTTTACGTTTACCTTACCTGCTGCTACGCCTACAGTGAATTTCGCCTATTGTTAAATGTTCGTATCTAATGTAGATAATTACTCATTTCTAGCATCCTTCATGTTTTCGCTTTTCAACAACTTTGTCGTATGATAAAACAACACGCTGTTATTCAAAACAGTACCTATTTTTCTTTTGTATTCGACTGAGAAAGAAATTGTTTTCGGTGTTACGTCTAATTTCACGAAAATCTTTGATGAGATAAAAAGTTAATACGTAATTAGAAAAAAATGACTATTGTTTATCAACCAAGTTTGCATTGGAGGAAACATGAAATAAATAGAAAAATAAATGAATTCAGGTCACTTTTTAAGTATACAATCTTTCAAACGTTATCTGTATATCAGATGATGTAAGACCCTACTAGAATGTACAGGGGGGGGGCATGCCCCATGTAGTGTGCGGGTGTCATGTGACTGATGAGGGGCATGCCGGTATAGGGATTTCCCAGGAGATTCCTCAAGAAAATCCCACCAAAAAAAGTGGTGATACTAAAATGAGGATTGCCTTATAGATTTTTCATATGGACCTCAAGGGGCAAACCTACCACATGTATAAACTTACAATTAAATCTAAGTGGTATATCTTTTGGGAAAGAAGGGATTCAAGATCCTCTTATTTTCTCTTAGTAAGGGTGAGAGGGTGTAAAATTATTGAAAGTCTGTTACGTCAGACGTAAAAACGTCCCCAGGATAATAAATTCTGCTGCCTGACTGTTAGTACTTGACAATTAATCATGTTGATTATTTTACATACCCATGATAGGTATGTACGACTTGAACTGAAACCAACGGAGATATTAGAGAAGAATATTTGAAGTAAATCATGTTCAGTGAGACGATAAATAAAAATTCTGTTTCGACGTCGATTCAATGAGGAGGAAAACAAGGGCACGCGAGTTTTACACGGTGGACATTTGTTAATCGTGGAGAGGCGGTCGAGCTGTTGAGACGACTTCGTAATTTTAGATGTTGCTACAGCGGCAGTGTCATCTATTTAGGTGGTCCGCTAAAAAATAGATCCAGTACTTTAATTTTAACCGCTACGGCGATCCGTAAATTGATCATTTTTTAAGTAGCACGTGCGTTCGAAATGTTACGTTTCGACCGACTGCGACTGACTGTTAGATCGCTGCCAACAGAATGTAATCATTAGTCTTGTTTTGAAAACGTGACAACAATATTAATTTTATTGTAAGTAAACCATTAAAAAGAAACAAATAAGATGGATCCTTTTAGCGACCTGACTTCTACGAATATGATCAAAGGAGTTGTTCGCTAACCCAACCAACAGGAAACGGAATGTTTAAAATTGTTTTCTTTTCGTCTTTGTACTTACTCAATTACCTATGGCCGCACCCATTTATGAAAATTTCATATGAAGTGAAAGTTCCAATATTTAGTGTCCAATTACCTGGCACCAAATTTTTTTAGCTTCGACATATCTATTTTGCTTTGTTTCTTTTTTTTCTTGGTAAAATGACTGACTGACAAAAGTAGCTGTTGTAAAGATCTTGGCAGCGCTGCAGAACTGCCAAAAATTATACTTTCCAAGAAGATAACAGAAGTGAAGTGTATTATTATTCAACATCGATAGTAGGTGTTGGTGTCAAAGAAGATCAACAGTTTTGCAAAAAAAAACATCGAAGAGCGTTTCAAACATTAAAAACAAATGGACACTAAATGTTGTTCAATAGTATTGGCATTAGCTACCTAGTCGTGGATTAAGCTCGCCAATCAGCCTTGGGCGGAACTGACAAATTAAGCGTTTGCAATGTTTGATCCAATAATGGAAAATCTTAGGCAAAGCTTGATCCAATAATAGAAAATCTTGGACAAAGCTTGATTCATTAATAGAAAATCTTAGACAAAGCTTGATCCAATAATGAAAAATCTTGGGCAAAGATTAATTCAATAATAGAAAATCTTAGACAAAGCTTGATCCAATAATGGAAAACCTTGGGTAAAGCTTGATCCAATAATAGAAAATCTTGGACAAAGCTTGATTCAATAATGGAAAATCTTGGACGAAGCTTAATCCAATAATAGAAAATCTTAGACAAAGTTTGATCCAATAATGGAAAACGTTGGGCAAAACTTGATCCAATAATAGAAAATCTTGGACAAAGCTTGATCCAATAATGGAAAATCTTGGGAAAAGCTCGATCCAATAATGGAAAATCTTGGGTAAAGCTTGATCCAATATTGGAAAATATTGGGCAAAGCTTGATCTTGCTGTGACCTCCTACATGGGTACACCACATGATATTTCCGCTAACCTCTTTATGAAAAAGTTGGTTGCGACCCATGCGCTCATGATGACACAACTTCTGCTTCTGTTTTTCATCCACAACAAAACAATTACATTCTTAACACCTTTATCGATCAGAAGAACACTTGCAGATTTTCGCTCATGATGCGATTCGGTTTGTTGCCGTTTAAGAATAATAAATAGCAGCTTCATCATACGTACATAATAACAGTATCCCTTTCCGAACATTTGTAATATTTACAAATATGCATATGAGTTTTGCAAAGGTACATGTGTTCGAATATAAGCCATCAAGATCTATCTTCATCAAGCGTTGCGTGCTCCAAAGGTTTCGATGTCCACAGGCAACTGAAATAATGCCGCAATTTCCTCTTTAGACTTCATTTAATATTCTTTGCGAAATCTATAACTGTTATTGTAGTATTGCCTGTATTGTAACCTTTACGCATTTGTTACCATCACTCATAAAAATTGATTATTGCATTTGATTCGTCTAAATTTAGTTCAAATCGTTTAAATGGTTGTTTTACATATGTATAATCATGTTTCCATGGGCATATTATTAGGCGTGAATATTCCAAACAAAAAAAGACAAGTTTTCATACATGTAGCTAGATGAAAAAATCATTTAAAGGCTCTGTTTCCACAATAAAAATTCTTATGCTCTTTACGACAATTTTTTTCCACGAGCGCATTTTTTTCCATTAAGAGAAAAACTTCCTGAATTCACAGTCAAAAGAACCCTACTGTGCCATATTCTAAAACTGGGGGGGGGGGGCTCCCCTCGATTGATTTTATAGAGGGGGCATATCGATCTCCTACTCCCCACATTTACGAGCACAGGTGGTAGAGTAATTACTGACGACATTAAATTAAGCAAGAATTTATACATTTTTTCCATTAAAAGAGAAACTTCCTGAATTCACAGTCAAAAGAACCCTACTGTGCCATATTCTAAAACGGGGGGGTGCCTCCCCTCGATTGATTTCATAGAGGAGGCATATCGATCTCCTATTCCGCACTTTCACGAGCGCAGGTGGTAATCAGAGTAATCACTGACGACACTAACTTAAGCAAGAATTTATACATTTTTTCCATTAAGAGAAAAACTTCCTGAATTCAGAGTAAAAAGAACCCTACTGTGTCATATTGTAAAACTGAGGGGGATGCCTCCCCCCGATTGATTTCATAGAGTGGACATCGGTCTCCCACTTCCCGCTTTCGCGAGCACAGGTGGTAATCAGAGTAATCACTGACGACACTAATTTAAGCAAGAATTTATACCATTTCTGCAGCTCGTGGTAGGTAGAGATATTGAGTTAATTGTATTTGTGTATGTATTGTTTCTTAAAAAGAGGCACGCGCGTATCTTATAAGAACCATTCATCGAAAACAATACGACGGAATTTAAATGTACGCCAACTGCTTTTTAATAATCTGTAAAACCCTACACGACACAATACTGGTCTATGTAAATAAAGCTTATTATTCGTTTCTGTCGTTGAATAGTAAGCAGTTAGTCGAAATAATATGTCCAAAGCACGAAAGACTTGTTTCGGACACGGTTTGCCGTCGATTATATTCCTCTCTTTTATTATTACACTGCGTGTGTGCGACTATGTGTTCTTAATGGTTGAGAATTACAGGCTACGTGATAAGTTTTTTTCGTTTGGCTGATGGAGGATTTCAATTGAAACGATAGATCTCGTGATGAGTAAACGACTATTTTAGGGGAATTATTTTTCCATTGTTTTATGTGGAACTATGCACAACACGTACAATAATAATAGGTTGTATTCAATTTGCATGCAATTGTCGAATATTTCTCATTTGACTTAGCTCATACATTGCACGAAATTTTAACTGCGAATAATCTAGTTGGAAATACACAGTAATGTTGGATAAATGACGGCAAGGGTGATTAGAAATACTCACAGACGGCCATGAGTGCGCCTTTTTTGAAACTGGTTACATTGTAGATCGGTGATGCCGAATTCCCTCCCGCAGGTAGTTTTGGTTAAAATCTAGATAGTCGAATTCCCTCCCGGGTACTAGCCGAGTTCCCTCCCGTTCATATCAGCTCCGATAATTAAGTTAACGACTACTTACCGATTTTATTTATCGAAAATAAATATATATTCATAGTGCACTTCAGTACTTCAGTAAATTAAAGATAAAATAATTTCAGAAAGAAAAAACGTATCAGTTATGAAATGTTTATTTATTTAATTTTAAAATGGTTTTCCACTACCTTAACAAATTCAATGTTTGGAAATTCGTGTGCGTCTAGCTTTTTGATGCAATCATCTAGAAAAACTTTATTAGTTTTAGCCGTTGAGGGGCAATTGATGCATAATTAGGAGGGAATTCGACATACCGAAAATTTTAACCCTAATTAAAAACAGGTATATGGGAGGGAACTAGGCATTATCTTTGTAGATAACGTTCAAAATAAAAACCTTTCGAAAGAAAAAAAATCAGACAGATTTGCTACCGCCGGTTTAAAAATATAATATAATTCAGATGTTAACCATAGAAAATCAGTATTTGGTTCCTAATTAGGGTCCCAGTGAATATTTATAAATAATTAAGTAGTTCATTGGCTTTTTATTGTAACTATCTCTTGTATTTTTGGATATTTTGGATATACTTATACATAGCTGTTGTATATGCGAACGGAAACAAATCTGATTTTTTTTATCCATTACAATTGCTTTTTATTTATTGTATGGAATATCTTCTATTACGTTAATGCATATTAATTTCCAAAAAACGATTTTTTAATTCTCGGCAATTTTCGATGCGATAATCTATATTAGATGAGCTTTTTCTTTTGCTTTCCACAGGAGTAGCTACGGTATATGTATGTACGAAAATCAGACCGTTCGTAACAAAGTAGAAAACGCTCGTACTAAACACGAAATTATAACATTTATAGATACCATAAATTAAATAATATAACGCGAAAAATAATAATTATTACATAAGTTATTAAAAGCGTAATTTACAATACACTTTAACAACTGATTTATACGTAGACCCGTAGTGCTAATGATTTTCGGAATTTAGAAATATAATAACTGATTTCAATTACACACATGTTAAACAAAAATTAATTAAGTGTTTAATTGACAATAATTAGTGACTGTAATATATTACGTTGGTAATTTTTCCGAGCAAAGTTCAAATTGTGACAAAGTATACACTAGTGGCAAATGTTCATAATACATAGGCGAATAGCTAGGAGATATCCTATGGATAGGATATGTACTGAAATTAACAAAAAAAGTATTTTTTATAAACCTCAATTGCTACATTGTTTCACCATGAATAATTCTTTAAAAAAAGAAACAGTCAGTTTTTGGAGATAAATACTTTTTGAGTTGTTATAGTTAATTATTCCAGTGTTGATAGTACAGCAGGTACATACTAAAACCAACAAACCATATCAACATTTAACTAAGAATTTCCGAAAATGTTTTTTTTTCCTGCCATTACAGACTAATCGACATTATCAGTACGATAACGTTTAGGTATTATTAGCTAAATTTTACGATAAACGGATAATCATCACACAAGTGAAGTATGTAATTGCACGCATTTGGTGTTCGCATATTGCGAGACGACTTAAAACTTATTATAGATACACGAGTGTAGTTATAAAACCATAATTCGTAAACGCTAAATAATTACTGTTCATTAACAAATACGCAAATAATTACCTTAACAAATTAGTGTCAATTAATTGATAAAGTGTATCTACTTGCATATGCACTTACTTATGTCATGTCATACAAAAAAGTACAAAATAATTTCTTTAGATAATTTGTACACATTTGTACAGTATTATTTTACATTACAATTTCTAAAATAATGATAAAATTAAAATAAGATTATAAACAGGTAAATTACTATATTTTAATTCTTTTGAAAAAACGGTAGCACCAAGGCTCAACAAAAGTAATTTTTAACAAGAGATAACACCAATCTAGGCATGTCTACCTCTCAAAAAAAATATTCCTCGTCATTAAAAGACGAGGATTGATAAAATTCATTTTTTATTACCCCATTGGTTTGTTAAAAATAGATATTTGTTCTTTTGGATATAAATGTAGATGTTTTCAGTTTCGGCATAAACTATAATTGTAATGTTTCGAATAATTCTACCAAATAAATTGATAATATTAAAATATTTAATTTAATTATTTAATAGACTGTTGTTGTTGAAACATGCGTCCTAACCGCAGCACACGAATTATTGTGTAATGTGTATTGTAGTTGTTAAAACTTTAAAATCTTTAACAAAAGCAGAAGGGACGTGGATCTTCAATCCTTTCTTATAAGGGAGTTAAATATATATTTCTATCTAATATGTATGAGTAGGGTTAAATAGCATAAAACAGCAACACCTTCATACAGAACCTACCTACTTGCACTTCCCTACATTTTTCAACGAAAGGAGGTAACTCATTTAATTTTTCTATTCATAAAATTACGTCAAATTTGTGTAAATTCTGTTGTAGTAAGAGCGTTCACTAAACCCCTGAAAAGTAGGAGAGGAAGCGAGTGTTAAATCCCCTCTTATTAAGGGACTTAAATGTGCGTACCTGGGCGGCGGGGTAAAAAACCAATAATGGACACGCCTCATATACGCATATTTGCACCTCCCCACATGCATTTTGTTAACTCATTGAATTTTTCTAGTGATTGAGTATTAAATCAAAATTATCATAAAAGGGAAATAAATTATTTTTGTCATGGAAGCTAGAAGTGATAATAAACATTTTTACCCTTATTTCTGCGAAAATTTTCCTTGAATCGACACTTTCAATAATCATAAAGTTAAGCTGAATTCGTGTAAATTCGGTTGTAGTTCTAAGAGCATTCATTATACCCCTGAAAAGTAGGAGAGGAAGCGAGTGTTAAATCCCCTCTTGTTAAGGGACTTAAACGTGCATACCAAGGCGGCGGGGTAAAAAATTGAGAATGGACACGCCTCATATACGCATATTTGCACCTCCCCGCATGCATTTTTTTAACGAAAGGATGTAACTCATTAAATTTTTCTAGTTTACAGCAGGAGTAGGTATAATTCACCTCTAATATGTGCCCCATTTTACTGATTGAAAAAGTATTTAAGACTTTGAAAATAGCAGGTACGCGGGGATGTGGTGTTACTACACATATACAAGTACGCGGAAAGGGGCAGAAAACAGGACATAAATATACACCTTATATTTATACCTACACCTACACCCTGCACCGCCACATTTTTACTGAAAGGATAAGGTCCGGTCCGTAACCTAATTGATTTTATTTTTAGATTTTTGGATAGAAATTTTATGTTATATGTTAGGTCCTTTTTAATGAGATACTTCAATGAATAGCAAATGTTTGCATTCAAAAATCTTATTACTCTTTCATGATCATAAAATTACGCTAAATTCCTGTAAATTCGGTTGTAGTTGTAGAGAAACATTCATTGAACCCCTGAAAAGCAGGAGGGGATCCGAGTGTTGAATCCCCTCTTATGAAGGGAAATAAACGTACATGCATGTGCGGCGGGGTAAAAAATATGAATGGTCACGCCTCATATACGCATAGCTGCACCTCCTCTGATGCATTTTTTGCGAACGAATGTAACTCAAACACTTGTAAAATAAGAGTGGCATATTATTAAGCATTAATGTTTCTGCAGGAAATTCAATTATAGGATGTTAGAAATACTTGCATCATAATAATGCTACTAAATATTTTTATAATTCAAAAGTTAATTGTTAATTGCTTTGATTGGAAGTATGAAATATATGTTTAATATTCGTAAGCAGGTAATTATGAGTTAGTTGACGTTTACATTTTCTTAGTTTAGGTGCCAAAGTATTTGTACATTGCATCAGTAAATAATTGGTATGTTTCAGAATAAAAGTGTAACGATAAAGTTAATTTATGAGTCGTGTTCAGGAGCATTTCCAACATGCTTTTTAACTAAAAACAACCGAATTGAGATCAAAACAAGAGTAAAGTGATGTACGTGTCGCTTTTATCGCGTCGCTCAGCTTTATACCATGTCCATTTAATAAACATATCTGAGAATATGCACTCATATCTTTACAGTTACGAGCAAACACACAACTGGTGACAAAAAGATCCAAACTACTCGAGGTGTAAAGTGGGTTTCCATGTAAAAAGCAAAACATCATTCGTACGAAACAGAATACAAATGATGCCAGCAATTCATCGAGTCAAACACCTTGTATCCAATAAATTCGGTTAGTGTTTTTGTTCAGCGAGGTGGGATTTGTAGAGATCTGCTAGTCCCCATAAACATGATCGTCACATGTTAACTCCCCTTTCCCCTCAAAAAAGGCGTTTCAAACAGTTTAAGGCGGGCATTAAAGTGGTGGGGATCCAATAAATGTTCTTTATTCTTATATAAGACCGCCTTTTCCATGTACTTGTTGGTTTAGAGTTGTCACTCCACCCCCGTGAGGGTGTTGCGTTTTGTGTTGTTTTCTCCTGGCCATCAGTAACTCCAGTCATTCTGAATTCGCTTTAGAGTAAAGTTCGTATTGTTGTATTGACTTTCTTTTTCATTCATGGTGCTGTGCGAAGGGTTCGCTAACACCCCCGGACACGTTTGTGACATAGTGCGGACCGAGGATTTTTGCCCATTACTCTATGCGTGAGTGAGTGACTAGTGAAACTTTTTATTTTTTAATCGGTTTATATGAAATGGCAGCTTATGCACAGTTTGGTTACTCTTATCCGTCGGCATCTCAGGTATGTCAGTTAATAATAGTAACCCCTAAGCGCCTCTAACTTTGGTGCGAGCATTGTACATCTCCATTTCAAGAAGCAAAAACACCACGCACTCACATTACCCCTTTACTGTACATTTTGCTCTTACTCGCCCGCTAAAGATATATGTAGGTATTTGTTCCCAGTCGTTGTCGAGCAGTAGGTACTCTTAAGCAAAGCTTTTTCGTTCCATGCACATTTTCATTAACCAGCAGGGTTATATCTACTACTCGGTAATTGAACACTTCCATATGATTCAAAAAACATTGCTTTGTAATTCTCTTAGTTAAATTTTTAAAGAGTGGTAAATACTCTATTTAATGAATGGACAGATATTTCCATGAAGATGAATGATGGGTCAGATTTACAAAGATTATCTCAGTAAGAGGTAAAGGATTTTGTGCATTCAGCGAATAGACTTCATACCTACCCAAGGGTCAATACGTTGATAGGTTGGTAGGTACCTGACTACCTGAAGTCAATCTTTTCAATGGAAAGATGAATATAAAACCGGATGGATGAGGTTTCTCATTGAAAATGGAAATAATAAATCTACATATAAATGTTGTAATGAGACGACGACGTGGGTAGAAGGGTTAGGTACACTTAAGTTTAAGCACATGTAGGGCAACCTGAGTCCATAGCCCATTAATATTAGGTGAAGCTGTTTTTAATTAATTCTATATTCCATTTATTTGGTAAGGGTTTAGATAGAAAATTAGTATTTACATTGGTATAATATATTTACTAATATAGTTTATGATTTAATAAGTATTTTAAATTCATTGTGGTATAGTAAATTGTTAAAGGATTTGCAATAAAACAAATCGTGACATGCTCACATCGACAGGGGGCTATTATTCATTACAGTACATAATTCATTCCTAAAATTTTTAAGATAATGCCCAATCAAAATAAAAAATTAATCGTTGAGCATTTATGTTTATTAATAGGTACCTAATTAAAATTAGTTACAAGTGACTGATTGTGAGGATAAATAATTAATGTTCAATTGATTAATGCTCTGTAGATAATGCAGTCCTGCATATAATAAATCAGCAGTACAAATTTGAATATGTAATACCTGTAGATACCTATAAGATATGCGAGTTGCTGTTGTTTTATGTAAAACATTCCTGCATTTACTTTTTTAATGGAATTTTTAAGAAGGAGATACCTTCATAGGTGTAGTCCAACAAAAACTTACATTGAAAAGATTAAGTGAGAAATTGAAAAAATTAAATGAGATATGACAGAAATTTTAAAGCCTCATTAACAACACCCAATTAGTTAAGGATGTGGGTTGTTCTAGTTTTAGGGAAATGCGAAGATTAGCTCAGGATAGGAAAGAGTGGAGGTACGTGTCCAACCAGTCTTAGGACTGACGACCTTATGATGATGACAAACAAATAAAATAGATCATTACTGATGGCTCCAAGACCGAGGAGGGAGCAAGTATGTGTAATGATACTAGATGAAAAACAAAATTACTATAAATTACCAGAAATGTGCTCTGTATTCACGTACGAAGCCTATGTTACCCAGAAAACCATAGATTTAATTAATCCACAAAATATAGAATCTTATTTAGTTCTGTTAGACTCACTGAGCATACCATATGATGAACAACACGAGTTGAATTTTTCGGTTTATTGATAAATTTAAAATTAAGCAATTGTTTTAGACGATACTGTTTTGCATTATGCTTTCATATATTAGGGGGTTTATTTTGAAAATGTATGTATCTGTTTCATGCGGATCTACCTATCGTGTCGATGGTATTTTTTGTCAGAATGAAGATACATATGTATGTATGTATTTCGTGATACGAGTAGGTATAAACCTAGTAGGTAATAGCGAAAACAGCTGTTTCAAATTTAAATTGTAGGCTTTATCCAATAAGTCTTACAAGTACTGCATTCCATTATTTTCATTAAAGTTATTATGTTACTATTTTGGGTTTGTGAGTTACAACCACTTCTTATTTTTCCCACTTTACTGACGGATGGAATAGTTGCTTTTAAGTAATATAAGAAACTCTGGAAAAGGGTAAAATAAAAAGACAAAACGACTAATAATACCCAATTAAATTATTACTCCTGTAGTATGTCAAAGTTAAATATATTGTAAGGAAAGTAGTAAAAACATCGGATTTATTTTTTTAAGACGTATTTTCAGTTTTATTTGATTCCCAAGTCCCCCTACCTACCTGATAAAATAAGAAACAATAATTTTTAAACTGACCGAAACAAAAGAACTGATACTCTTCTGATTCGGGTTTAAAAGCCATCGCCGGTTGGACTTTGTTTCTAACGTTTCGTTAGCACGAGTGACAATCCTCTTCACAGGTCCTTCCATCTTCGAACCACATCAAGCATCGGAGATGGAAGGACCTGTGAAGAAGGACCAACCGACGATGACCTTTAGACCCGAATCAGAACAACATCAGTTCACCAATTGGCCTTTACTAATTTATCGAAACAAAAGACGTAGAGATGGATAAAATATTTATCGAAAATTTAAGTACCTATGACGGTTTTAAATGCTATCGGCTGGTGAACTAATCCGAAAAGGACACATCATCATTATTATATTAAATAACTAAAGATACCTTGGTAGCGCAAAATCGTTTTTGTTATTTTAGTAAACGCATAATTCACCCTCAAAACGACAGAGCCATTATTGGTGATCAATTCTCATAATGCATATCCGTGATTATCGCTTAAATGGAATCGATATAATTAGAGACGATCGGCGCATTTACCGTCGCAATATTCCTGTTCCAATGTAGTAATTAATGTTACGTATACGTACGTGTAAATGGAGCCTGCGCACTCTTCGATATCTACAATAATTATCTATATACGAGTAAGGCAAAACAAAACGTTCACCGAACATAAGTTACACGTTTCTTTGTTGCCATTTTTTTTTGTGTGGAATGTATTTTTTCAGCCACGTCTATCTGAAAAATCTCATCGTTTCTGATAACTGTTCTAAACTAGACTAAACCGAATCTCGAAATCTTCTGAACAAAACACAATAACTCTCAAAAATGAGGTTACATATGAAAAGATAACTAACGGTAGGTATTTATATGAATTTTTCCATACCACGTGGCATTTTTCAAATGATGATGTCGTCGCTTTTGATGATCGTATGATAGGTACGTGGTAGATAGAATATACCTATGTTCGGTTTTCATTACGCCACTAGTGTATATCGAAGTAATATCCCTACAGATACATTCACATGCAATGCATTGTGTATTTATGAAGTTCACGAGTGTTGAAGAGCGGATGGCAAACACTGAATCCCTCTGGTAAACATTTATTTAGCTCTCGTCGAACGGCGTTACTTCTTCATAAAATAGGGACCTATCCGAGAAAATTGACAGACAGACAGATAGATAGATAGATAGATAGACGAGACCGTCGGGTTAAATTATTTGTAAAATAGTGTCCTAAGACTGGCTGGACACGCACCTCCACTCCTTGCTATCCTGAGCTACTCTTTGCACTTCTCTAAAATTGAAACATCCAATATCCTCAATTATTTGTGAACAGTAATCTAACCTAGGTCTACCTCTACTCCTCCCTAACTCCTGTTTCTGCTTCTAATATGTCTCTGACTAGCCCTTCATGTCTAAGGTGTCCTGCCAACCTAACCCTCCGTTCTAACACCTCATTTCTAACCTCTATCCATGGCATCCTGATCATTCACCACATTTCGAAAGTACATGTTTGACAATAATACAGACATACCCTTTAACAATCTTTTTCGAATTTCTAAATTAACTGTTGGCGAGCACAGAAGTGATTTTTTTTTGTTCAAGGAGACTTTACCTTGCGCAATCCTCATGTTTCGTATCTCTACTCCTTCCGTCCTGAGTTATCTGACTTCTTAGATACTGAAAATCAGCGTATTTTCTAATTTTTCACCTACTATCGTTATACTCTCTCTTTCCCTTGCATACCACAATTTCTTCACAGAAATTCCACAACCATAACCTCAATTAGTAAATCACTAATTATTTACCCATAATATAGAAACTTCACCGCTTCCAGATTATTCCACTGTAAAGTATTTTGCACATAGTATACTGAGTACATATTTCAATCAGAAAAAAGTACACTCTTAATATTGTACCATTGCTAGGTACCTATAACGTTTATTATGATAAAATTTCTATCACTATTTTCCATTTCAAATTTGTTAATTAAAAAGGATACCAACACAGGTAGGTACCAGCAGATAAAAAAAGTGTAATAGGTATTAATTAAAGAAATGATTAGGTACCGTTAGTTTTTACAGAGTAATTAGAATGTAAAAGCGTGTTAATGCCATATATTTTCACATGTTTAGTGTGTAACTGCTTATTTTGTAAAATTACAAATTAATGGGACAAACTGATGTCTAATTACATAATTCTATCAATTAATAGTAAATTATCAATCCTTTGTTCGTAAAACGTAAAATAATAATATTATAAACCGATCAATTAAAATACTGATTAAGGAGCAATAGTTATCCGGATTCTCTACAGGTCACTATTGGTACGAATAAACGGTTTAATCGACAAAAAAATCAAATTATTATCTTCTTCCATATACCTATTAGTACTTCGTCGTCAATTTTAACGAAGTTCATTACATATGAAAAATTTTTTAAATAAAAAAGTCAAATTTATTTTCAGTAACAGTTTTAATTCATTGTAAAAAAATGTGTGAGATAGACCTAGATAAAATTAAGTGTTCGCAAATAGTTAATGATGCGGGATGTTCTAATTTTATGGAAATTCGAAGACTAGCTCAGGATAGGAAAGACTGGATATGCGTGTCCAAGCAGTTTTAGGACTGACGACTTTATGTTGAAGAAAATCATTAAACAAAACTATTTATAAAATCGTATATAGCAGCTTTATTTTTTAGAATTTAACACAAAATAACAAACTTCTCTATTATAATGTTTTCGTTCTATATCTGAGCTGTTTAGTTTTAACCCTTCGTCCTTCCGTTCACCAATTGTCTTAAATTAGAATGGTAATCTTTTTACACAATAGTTGCATTTGCTTCAAATAGTATTATAAAACAGTCACAAGTTAAAAATTGGTAAATGATGTACCTATTCATTTCAAAACTGAAGACCTCTGAAAGTAAATGTGTTGCATATAGGGTAATTCAGGGTGATATGGCCGTATTTTTTTTAAGGTACAATTTTATATAATTATTACAAAAAGAAATGAAAATCTGTTCTTTATTATTAATCTTTTATTAATCAACTTTGGTTTTACAGACTTTGGTGACGATTTATCAATTGACATTTTAGTAATTAAATTAAAAAAAAAATAAGTAAGTGGCCATCTTATCCGACCCATCCGTGTCAGATGGTCATAGCACATTATCTCTTCGTCCTTTTTCCTTTTCCTTTCCCCTTGCCTTGATTTTCCCTGTCTGCAGTCTTTTCTTTTGCCTTTTTTCCACATTCTATCACAAGTATTTTCAAACGGAGTACAATTTGCATGCATCCATTTAAGACAGTAAATACACTGAATCCAATCTTCGATTTTTTCAGTTTTATAGTAGTTTTCACCACACCTTATACAATCGTATTCGTAATCTTCTCCAGCTGTATCTTCACTATCCAAATGTATTTCGCATTCTTCTTCAGAAGTTGATTCTGCTTTCCTCTTATGCAAACGATGCTTACGATTTTTAATTTTTTGTTTCTTCCTATTTTTTGTTTTCTTTCTTTAATACTTTCTTTTGAAGTCAGTATTTCTGCCACTTGTTTTGCACGTTTTCTTGTAGTGTTGTCAATTTCTGGGACGAGACTTAATTCACAAAGAAATTTAGAAGGAGTTTCGATAGTGTCTGTAACAGATTTTGAGGTTCCTGGTTGGGGTGACTTCGACTCACGACCCACTGGTTCTAGGATATGACTTCCATTCGAAACGTTAGGTTGTATTGGTCCTTTATTTTGATCTT
>NW_020442448.1:821784-839421 GCF_000699045.2 Agrilus planipennis | reverse complement strand
ATAGGCACGTTAGCTTAATCGAATAAAATAATTCGAAGTGGTCTGTATTCTGTCGAAACTGCCAGACGCGGATCGCGATTTCGATCTTTTTGGATCTCATCAGCGCGTCGCAGGCAGCTCCGACAGAACACGGACCAACTTTTACCTGCTGTCTTAACAGTGCGTTTTAGAAATACATGAATACATAAGTTGATTCACTTTTTGAGTAATCAATTGTAATTCAGTATTGCCTTCCGTCTCATTCATTCTCATTTAACTTCTAAAACGGTAACTGCTTTTAAATTTGAAGAAACGTTTTGGGGAGTACGTATGAAAACTTCTTCAACGAGAGTTTTTTCCTTCAAAATTTTGTTTTCAATTTATTTTGCGACATTGAGACATTGTTGCAAACATCCCCAAACGTCTTGTCTTTTTGGGTTTAGCAAATAATTTTCCTCTCGAGTGAGCTAATATATTCGTAAACGAAAGTGTGTCGAGAGGGAAAAGAAACGAGTTTTAAAAGAGCAACAACAACAGCACCAAAGACGGACGCGAACGGCCGGAACGGCAAAGAAAGCCAAGGGCCCTGCGTTGTTACTTACGTTGCCTCCTGTCTTTCTTTTTATCCTTCTGGCTACAGGCGTCGACAGCTCGATCTCCACTCGTTCTCCCCTCGTGGATATCCTGTTTCTTGAGTTTATTTAGACTCGGCTGAAGTGTTTGATTTTGTCTGATGTAGCGGCGGTCGTATCAAATTTAAAAGGAACGAATGGTTCTCTTTCTTCCCTTGCAGCAAATAAAGAAAGAAGGAGAAGGAGAAGGCGCGCGAAGACGAGGACGCGCTCGCTCGTTTCAATAAATCTCTCCACCGCTTAAGTGTTTGATGCGGAGTTTTAAAGACGGTTTAAAAGATTTTAAGTAAACTAATGACAGGGAATTGCCCGAGACGTGTGGGATTAGGTGACGGCGATAAATCGACAACCGTGCCCTGAATGGGCGTTTGTTTGAAAACTGAACACCATAAACGAAATTAATTATTTTTATTTTGTGTGCAAGCTAGCTTTGTACGCATATCGGACGTATCGGACGTTACTTACGCTTAATGGAAAATTATCTTGAGATTTATTTGAATGATNGAGTACAATTTTCATGCATCCATTTAAGACAGTAAATACACTGAATCCAATCTTCGATTTTTTCAGTTTTATAGTAGTTTTCACCACACCTTATACAATCGTATTCGCAGTCTTCTCCAGCTGTATCTTCACTATTCAAATGTATTTCGCATTCTTCTTCAGAAGTTGATTCTGCTTTCCTTTTATGCAAACGAGGCTTAGGATTTTTAATTTTTTGTTTCTTCTCTGTTTTTTGTTTTCTTTCTTTAATACTTTCTTTTGAAGTCACTATTTCTGCCACTTGTTTTGCACGTTTTCTTGCAGTGTTGTCAATTTCTGGGACGGGACTTAATTCACAAAGAAATTTTGAAGGAGTTTCGATAGCGTCTGTAACAGATTTTAAGGTTCCTGGTTGGGGTGACTTCGACTCACGGACCCACTGGTTCTGGGATATGACTTCCATTCGAAACGTTAGGTTGTATTGGTCCTTTATATTGATCTTCATAGAAGTCTGATATGAAAACATATGGCCATATAAGCCTTAAAAAATATGGTCATATAAACCATACCTTTAGGATAAGATGGCCACACAAACAAAAGCACTGACACAGTAAAATAATTTTGAAGATTTTGAGATTATACTAACAACAAAACATCAAACCATAACATAAAAGTAAAATTAATATAAAATCACGTTCATAACGTAGGAACTAACATGTTCTGAAAATTTTTGAGTTAGGTTTAACATAAAACTAACAAAATACTTGCCTTTTCATTTTTTTTTTTTGCACAACAAACTGCACTACTTGCGATCTCTCGCGAACGTCAAGCGCGTAGTGCCGATACATAGCGTTATTTATCGGTAAAAGATGAAATTTTTTCAATTGGCCATCTTAAACGACTGGCCACATCACCCTGAATTACCCTACCTGTGACCATAATTCAACAAAAAGGTTTTCTGATGGAATAAGTAATGTCTGGAAATTCAGCCCAGAAAAAAAGAAACTTTTTCGTTTCATCCAAATTGAGTTTATGCGAGATTAAATTGTCCAAGAGTACCTACGTTTAGGTCTATAATGCCTGGCTCCATGCGTATAAGTTTATTACGAGCATTGAGTACCTAAATCAAGCCATAACAAACCAGGATATTTCTGTACGTGAAAGAATGCCGGTTTAGAAAGAAGAATGTAAATATTTGGCGCCATTATAAATTGATGATTTAAATTAAGTACTAAATCACGTTACAAGGAAAGGCAAACACAGAACGCATCCAGTTTCTTTAAACTCTGCCGCTCCGCGTTTAATATATCGCGCAATCAATATTTTAAAAAGTTAAGAGATTGTTTAATAAATAGAGTCTGGACATGGGTTTCTGTGTAACCGAACACTTGGGCTTTTAGATTATGCAGTACCAAAGGACATGTTTGTGCTCGCATACGTATCCTTGTGTAGTGAGTATGTGGACTGATATTTGTTTGTGCGCGTGTGTGTGTGTGTGTGCGTGCGAGTTTTCTCAAGTCGAGACCGTATATTTGTAAAATAACATGACGAACGATATTTGTGCACATGAAAGTCAGTGACAAGGACCTCGGTACTGGTACAACACGCAAAACAGCATTAAAGAAAAGTGTATAATATCTATGTATAAATTTAAGTGGTTTAGAAACAGTCGGCACTATAGAGAGGGTAATATTTCATAAATAGTGGATAATTTTAGGGGGATCGCTGACCGTATAGAAAGTTGAATATTATGTTCAGTAAATGCTCCATAGTGACCGTCACCCTACAGTAGTTCGTGTCGTGACACTACGAGCAGTATGGTTATTTTTTGACATCAGCAGTTAAAGGTTTATGTCTCGAGCACGGCTCTGTACGGGTGCTAAATGTTGACGTAGCGTTTGAAGTGTGGTATTATAAGCAAATGATGAGGATACTGTGGACAGAGAAGGTTAGAAATGAAGAGGTATTAGAAAGAGTAGTAGAAATCAATAAGAAATAGACGAGATAAGTTGACAAGACGTCTTCTCAGGCATGAAGGACTAGTTAGAAACTAGGACTTAAGAAGAGTAGAGGTAGACGTAGATTAGATTTCTGTTGACAAATAGACAGTGAAGGATGTGCGATGTTCTAGTTTCACGGAAATGCAAAGATTAGTTCAGGATAGGAGTGAGTGGAGGTGCGTGGCCAAGAAAAGTCTTAGGAGTGACGAATATGATAAGTAATTGTGCTATTTACCTATATACATATTTGAATTCGAGTAACTTTATTGTAAAAAGCAAGGAATTACCATTACCTATTAATAAATGTTGAAATTGACTTTCCACATTTTTTTTTCTTAATAATGAAACACAGTATCTATCATCTCACGAATTTAAAGTATGAATACGGTTGTATATTTATTATTTGGAAATCCTCCTCCCTGTGGCGCAAATAAGGAAGACAGTGGGGCTGATCTACCCCGACGGCATCAACACAGATGTCCGAATTAGAATACATTTTTTAATTAATTTTTACCACTTGGTATGGAGTGTGGTTACTGACGCTACTTTTCTTCTTGCTGGATAAGTCTTTCAACATTTCTTCAACAACTGTGAAGGATATCCTCCAACGTATCAATAATAATCCTTGAGCATGCCTGTCAAAGTGGGAAACACAACTTCAACCTAGAGAGTAGGATTTTGATGATGCCCAGCACCATGGTAATCAAGCTCTGAAAACAATTTCGTAACAATAGGCACCGACCGTGAATATCGTGCCTATTTCAAAATATTCCTTAGTTTGTGGTTGGGGCGGTCGAGAAACTAATTTGAGGTCGTCAATTAAACTAATTTAAAAAGTCAAAAATGATTTAAGATAAATTATTTTCGATTTTATCACCAAATTTATAAATTTCTAGCCACCCATGCAAACAGTGGCTTGCGATAAGCTTTTGTTTGCTTGCTTGGTGAACTGGTTTCAATGATGTTGGTTTGTTTCAAAGTTGTCATTAGTCATATTTGATGAAAGTTAACCGTTTCAATCACGCCTGAGTGGAAAACAGGATCAGATTTTCCATTTATTAAAGGGTTACATTTTAACTTAAATCTAATTTCACAATTTTTTTAGATTTCGTGTCAAAAATGAGCTGATTCAGTTAATTTAACGTTTTCTAAAAAATTAATCACAATTTCATCATCAAAGCTTTGTTGTCTTCATTAACGATAAGTAATTAGAATTTTTAATTTTTTCGGTTAACTCATAATAGTTCAAGCTTTGATGTTGGTTTTTCATTAAATGGGAATGTTGATACGGTTATTTCATGTACAGAGATAACACAAATGTATATTATTATGTCAGTTCGGGCTCATCGGCAATACATCAGTTGCAAGCTAGAGTGGGTGTCATATGTCTCGATAAGGCATATTCTAGTACAACATATGTTCATTACATTTTAACGAACCAGTAATGGCCATTTAAACCATTATTTGCAAATTTACTACGATAACCAACATTAATATTAACAGGAATAATCTGTTTTGCAATCATGTCTTTGTTTAGTTTATGTTAATTACAAACACAATCGATTCATACGGAAAAATTAGCGTAGCAATTTTTAAGTAGTCAAAAAAAAATACATTTCAATACATGAAACAGTAATAAAACTTGTTTAATATTCAATTTATAATTTGTTTACGAAAAATCCAATCGTTGTTGTAACATAGTAAAAAGTGGTAGTAGATTATGTTCGGGTCAATTTAGGAAGGCGACAAGTTTAATGGAAGCAAATATGTAATTTATCGGTCACTTATGGACAAAATTGATATACTTTGAAAAAACTAAATTTACTCTGTGCGAAATATATTCATCATCATAAGGTCGTCAGTCCTAAGTCTGGTTGGACACGCACCTCCACTCTTTCTTATCCTGAGCTAATCTTCGCATTTCCCTAAAACTAGAATAACCTACATCCGTAACTATTTGTGAACAGTAATCTAATCTAGGTCTATCCCACTCCTCCTAACTCCTGTTTCTGCCTCTAATATGTCTCTGACTAGACCTTCATGCCTGAGAAGGTGTCCTACCAACCCATCTCGCCTATTTTGTATTGATTTCCAGAGAGTACTTTGTTCTCCTATTACTAATACCTCTTCATTTCTAACCTTCACTATCCACGGTATCCTCATCATTCGCCTGTAACACCACATTTCGAACGCTTCTTCTTCGAAAATAATAATAAGACGTATTGTAATAGTTTCCAACTTTGAAGAAAAATTATCAACTTAAACGATCCTACTACGTTTCCGTTCCTCTTTAAATTACGGTAAAATATGGTATAGTAATCAGAGCAATCTGTTCAAGCCGCATTCCAGCAAACTGCAAGAAATCATTTTAAACTTAGTATTGTTAATGTAAAAGGTAGACTTTTTAAAGTGTTAAGCATCAATTCTATCTGTAGTTCTTATCACAATATTAATTCCCCATCGAAATAATCCAATGAATTTTCACTCGTTTGTAAAACATTTTCGAATATTTTTTTTATTAACGATTGTATCTCGTTTTCTTTCAGTTACTAGTATCTGGTCAAACAACGACAACATCATCATCGTCGCCGGCGTCTGGTGGTAGTTCTTTAAGCCCAGGGGGTTCGGCATGCGGTCCGGTGGGTGCTCTGTCGCCAGGGGGTACGTCGAGTACCGGGCCGACGCAATGTTGCGAGTCGGGAAGACCTCTTGTAACGGACCCGGTTACCGGTCAAAGCGTGTGTTCCTGCCAGTACGACTCTGCGCGTTTGGCTGCTTTACAATATCCTCGAAGTGTCGGGGTTTACGGCACGCCTTATCCTTCTACAGATCAGAACCCCTATCCTAGCATAGGGGTCGACAGCTCAGCCTTCTATTCTCCCTTAGTAAGTATTCTTATCTTTCTATTACTGTAGTGCTTCGTTATTAGAGAAGGTCTAACGTGAAACACGTTCTCAATGTACTTGTAAAATAAGTGAATTTAGGATTTATAAAAACACTTAATGTTCCTTTTGTAGAATTATTTCTAAGAAAGGTATGTAAATGAGAATGGCATATACAATCAAGTCATTTTCTGAAGTTTTCGGAAAAACTAAACATACATCGACTTACATGGACGACATCTTCAGTAGTTCTTTTTCCTAGAGTGGTTTGAAGATGTTCAATCTCCCCTGCAAGAGGATCTCGTACATACCCGGTAACATGTTGTAGCGCCCAAACTATGAATACATAAAATAATTCGAAGTGGTCTGTATTCTGTCGAAGCTGTCAGACGCGGATCGCGATTTCGATCTTTTTGGATCTCATCAGCGCGTCGCGGGCAGCTCCGACAGAACACAGACCAACTTTCACTTGCTGTCTTAACAGTGCGTTTTAGAAAATACCACAAATGGCGCAGTAAACGCCATCTGTAGTGCGATGCTACATTTTAGGATTACGTATGCTCCAACAAGGTCCACTTGTGTGGATATCTACTTGCTGAAAACGAATCCCGGCGTAGCCAACCTCAACGTGATAGGCACGTTAGCTTAATCGAATAAAATAATTCGAAGTGGTCTGTATTCTGTCGAAACTGCCAGACGCGGATCGCGATTTCGATCTTTTTGGATCTCATCAGCGCGTCGCAGGCAGCTCCGACAGAACACGGACCAACTTTTACCTGCTGTCTTAACAGTGCGTTTTAGAAATACATGAATACATAAGTTGATTCACTTTTTGAGTAATCAATTGTAATTCAGTATTGCCTTCCGTCTCATTCATTCTCATTTAACTTCTAAAACGGTAACTGCTTTTAAATTTGAAGAAACGTTTTGGGGAGTACGTATGAAAACTTCTTCAACGAGAGTTTTTTCCTTCAAAATTTTGTTTTCAATTTATTTTGCGACATTGAGACATTGTTGCAAACATCCCCAAACGTCTTGTCTTTTTGGGTTTAGCAAATAATTTTCCTCTCGAGTGAGCTAATATATTCGTAAACGAAAGTGTGTCGAGAGGGAAAAGAAACGAGTTTTAAAAGAGCAACAACAACAGCACCAAAGACGGACGCGAACGGCCGGAACGGCAAAGAAAGCCAAGGGCCCTGCGTTGTTACTTACGTTGCCTCCTGTCTTTCTTTTTATCCTTCTGGCTACAGGCGTCGACAGCTCGATCTCCACTCGTTCTCCCCTCGTGGATATCCTGTTTCTTGAGTTTATTTAGACTCGGCTGAAGTGTTTGATTTTGTCTGATGTAGCGGCGGTCGTATCAAATTTAAAAGGAACGAATGGTTCTCTTTCTTCCCTTGCAGCAAATAAAGAAAGAAGGAGAAGGAGAAGGCGCGCGAAGACGAGGACGCGCTCGCTCGTTTCAATAAATCTCTCCACCGCTTAAGTGTTTGATGCGGAGTTTTAAAGACGGTTTAAAAGATTTTAAGTAAACTAATGACAGGGAATTGCCCGAGACGTGTGGGATTAGGTGACGGCGATAAATCGACAACCGTGCCCTGAATGGGCGTTTGTTTGAAAACTGAACACCATAAACGAAATTAATTATTTTTATTTTGTGTGCAAGCTAGCTTTGTACGCATATCGGACGTATCGGACGTTACTTACGCTTAATGGAAAATTATCTTGAGATTTATTTGAATGATTTTATTTTACTCCATCTTCATTTGAAGATTGAAGAAAAACACAAAAATATGAAATAAGTACATAGGTAGTACAAAAAATTAATGATGATTAGTATTTTGTCGAATACATCAGACGCGAATCGCGATTCTGATCTCATTGGCGTGTCGTAGACAGTTTATACTACAGATGGCGTTCACCGCACTATTTGTAATAATTCACACAGGTAGTATAGCTTATCAGGTAGTTATATTTTCCAAATTTTCATTATTATTGTATGTGTTCTTCTTTCTTCTGTAATAGGTCTATGATCTATTCCTTCTTCGATTTGATCCATCCTGGATCTCAACTGACAAATTTTACAATAGTCATGTTGATAAAATTTTATGAAAAAGTCGAAAAATTGAATTTATCACTATTGAAGAATTGTCGATTTTTGGATTGCGATATGAATCAATATCAATACATACGCGGGATTGTACAACGATAGATTTTTGTGTTTTCGTTTCAAATCTCATTAGTTTAACAAAAGGATCAAAGTGATACTCAACCGTATCATAATTAAGAAAATGTTTTGAATTAATTTAAACAGCTCAAAACAGGAAACATCTACTAAAGAACCATCCCTTCACATAAATTGTGTTGTTTATTATAAAATGGTACTAATTAAGTTATTGTACTGTCGCGGCGTAATTAATTTACTACTTTCTTTGTGAATATATTTGAAACTTAGTTATTACTCTGTTTTTGCCAAAAAAAAAGGGAATGTAACACGTGTAGTAAATAAGTCTAAACGTTCTGTAGACGTATTAATTAAACAGAAATAGTGCAACTTTGTGTGAATGTTCGGTCCCATCATTTATGATTAAAAGGATTTGCCTTTCAAATAATTTTCCGCTTTATCACCTTTGGACGAGAACAGAAAGGATGAGGCATGAGACAGAAATAAAATATAAATACAAGAGCCCCGGTCTCCTCTCGGGCATTCTGCTCAGGCAGTTCTTCTTAATTCTCTATTAATAGAACAGGTTAATAACATGTTTGGACATTTTTATTGCTTTGTAAACATGCAGGAAAAAGAAACTGATTGTGATAAAAAAAGTATCACGCCCAATTAAACCGCGAAAGAAAGAATTATTACAAACACGTGTCCTGAACCAAAATTTTTAACAAGAACACTCTCCAATTCTATGTATTTACAAGATTGTACCTCAGTCCTTAAATATCCTAATTTCTACAAAATTTTGCAATTTTTTTATTACAAAGCTCAAAGTTGGGCAAGTGCCCTTGAACTTTGCTGTTGAAGATTTTGTACCGTCGTGGCTTTTTTCTTAGTAGGTACCTGTCTATATTTTATGTTTTAATTACTAATATTTGTTCTGCAAATTCATGATGTGAGCAATGTTAAACAAAAATTGCTGTTTATTTGACAATGATTACGGAGAGCAGACGTCGTCCTTACATGATATTATCAAGGACGTATTTAGGTTTCATGTTATATGTGTAATAGATATTACGTTATGTGCATTAATTACAAAGAACTACACGCAATCTTTCATAGTTTTCCCACCATAAAATTTAGATCGTAGGCCTATTATACCTGCGATCGTCGTCCGCTCTCGAGTACGTCTTTTTGCAGTATATTTGATTTAAAATACAAATAACTTATTATTCCCTTAAAATAAAACTGTTCCAAGTTTTAAATCAGATTTTTTACAATGTGGGCTCACACATATTTTACTATAATAAAAAGAACTTCCTTAAAAATTTAATCCTGGACCTCATCCTTAACTTGCATATACAAATTCGATAATAATTTATTAACGAATTAACACTCGAATTCATTTTGAAATACGCATTGATTAGTACCTAATGAAGGTTTGCCACATTCCACGTAATCATGCGCAATCGATGATTGCCGATAATAATTGTTCGCTTTGCCAATAATTGCCTTTGTGGCAGCAGCAGTAATAAAGAAATATGGACAGACGTAAAAGTTGTACCTACCGCACAACCAATAGCAGCGGTTCAATTATATATTCTGTATAGACGGTAGCTAAAACATTGGCTTATTTTTCCAAAAATCATCATCATCATAAGGTCCTCAGTCCTTACAACTTGTTGGACACGCACCTCCACTCTTTTCTACCCTGAGCAAAACTAGAACAACCCATATCCTATTTGCAAACAGTAATCTGATTTAGGTCTACCTCTACTCCTCTTGACTCCTGTTTCTGCCGTTCATGCCTGAGAAGGTGTCCTACCAACCTATCTCGCCTATTTCTTAATGATTTCCATACAGTCCTCTGTTCTCCTATTCTTTCTAATACCTTTTCATTTCTAATCTTCTCTTTCCACGGTATCCTCATCATTCGCCTGTAACAACACAGTTCGAACGGTTATATCCTTCTCTTTTCCACCGCGCCCACCGTCCCACCTTTCGCAAGTATAAAAGTGACTTCTGTTTCTTGAAGTGGACTCGAGCCTTCGCTATCCTCTGCCTTATATCCCTACTACTCCTTCCGTCCTGACTTATCTGCCTTCCTAGATACCTAAAATCGGCCACTTCTTTTATTTTTTCGTCTCCCATCTTTACATTTACTCTTTCTCTACTTTTTCTTCCCTTGCATACTATTTTTGTTTCACTTCTATTTATTTCGAAATATAAAATTAAATTAATACGATCAACGCGAAATCGACATTTCTAACGAATTCTATTATATTCTATTTTTTTGTGGTGCTAATATTAACGGTTTATTATGGAGATGGTGTGAGCTTTTATAAATGTAGGCTCATGTTACATACGTAGTTTTACCATGAATGAGTAGAATCGAATGTCGTTAATTAAGAGAGAGCAATGTATAATGAATGAATAACACGCAATATCGTTGCAAATATGTAATCGTAGTTAACAGGGATAAAAAAGTCCGGATGCGAGACGCCACTGTTTTATCGCACCTACCGGCTCCAGCCGCCAACTGGGATCCCATTGAATTCCGCTAAGGCTTCAAAACCTTTGTCGTGAGATTGTTCTCATCTGATAAACGTAAACGTAACGGGATTCGCAATGGTAATGTGGCGACTTTATTAAACGTAAAACGCCTAAAGTATGAAAATTAATCTCCAATGGAAGTAAGTCATTTAAACTGATTACTCATTAGTTAGTATTATCAATTATTTGCATACTTATTACGAATTAAAAACGCCCCGATTTCCGTGATACCTCTAATAGATAAGGGGCCAGTTTTTTGTAGGCAGGCGTCAGTCAGATTATCCTACTGGCACTAGTTAATGTGTGTATAATTTATTTTAGGAAATCGTTATTTCTGTTGCATACTAACTAAACTAAATGAAGTTGTCAGCCCTGATTCGCCTTTTTAATTATTAATGAACTATTTTTTAAAGTATTAATAAAAGCGATAAAACAATTACGTTGCCTATGACGTGCTGAGGAGATCTAATATGACTAAAGAAGTATACTATTTTTGCTAAATCGGGGGGTGCTAATCATAATCATGTGCCTGAAATTAATATTCTTACCAGGTAGTAAGCCATACATTGTAGACCACGTCCTTCATCCATTTTGTTTTTATAAGAGAAGGATTTGGATTTATAAAACCAACGATTTTGTACTATATATAGGTATGTATGGTAAAATGCGAATTATAAAAAGGAAAATGTGGGCTGAAATGGAGACATGTAATTACTCTCATTCTCGTCCACGCATTTTCAGCTCAGTTTTGTTCTCTCCGACTAATTGTCCTGTAATAATTTTAACTGACCGATGTCATTTGCGGTCGAGTTAAAATTGAAAAGGTAGGCAGTCTGTAATTATGAAAATCAATCCAGAAAACAGATTGCGTTCGTGCTATCGGTTTTTTTTTACAGATATGCCACGATATATGTACCTGCATGATATATTACCCTCCTTAACGTAGATATCGTCCTGTTTGTCCTGCTGAATGATTAAAATTAACTGAGAAATATAGAAGCCATTATAATGGATGTGAGTGCAGTAATAAAGGAAATGGAAAAATAATTAACCAAGAAAAAACATTAATTTAGCACTATAGTATATTGAATACACAGTATACAATAATATATGAGATGCCCGTCGCTAACAGCTGACTGTATTATCGATATGCGCATGCGCGCCTTTCTATTTTCATAACCTATCATCGCGTCGCGAGACAAAACGTTGCAAAACGTGTCGTTTCATGGCCTTGAGATTTTACTCTCATCGATCCCAAAGAAATTTCACTTCAATGAGTAACGCATTTAGTATATTACGTTCAGCGAAATTAAAAGATAAACTTATTTAAGTTTGTAGAATTTAATTTTGTCGGTGATTAATTATTTTAATTTGTAATATGAATTTAATTTTGCCAATAACCGACTAGCTGTTTTTTCTAATATTTATTTTGTTTTATAAGAGCTACGTTTCGACTAAGTAAGTCATCCTCAGGCTTAAGTTATAAAATATGTCATTTTTTTCAAAAAAAAAATTAGTGAAATAAATAGAATTACATATTTGATATCCTTATACTACGTGTTTTCACTTATGTTGGCTGTTGTGATATAGGACAATGATTCTGTAAAAGAATTTAAAGGCGCAACTCGAACAGCGCCGGTGGTTGGCTCTACCACTATTGCTTATCACTGTACATTAATACGCTGTTGTAATACATTTATGCTTGTATTTATTAATTACCCACACAGTTTGACTTTACTAATGTTTCAATGGTACACATTGCATACGATATATTATGCGTGTTATGAACTGGCATGAATCGAGAATATCCGAAAGACTTTTTAGTATTCAATGATCAGACACATACAGACACGCCATGAGTACTCATTTGTGTAGGTGCCTATATGTATATATATATATTGTCTAGATTTGTGTTATAGAAAGTTAACGAACATAAACGTACTAATTTGCTGCAAATCGCTTTACACTGTAAGTAGCAGCAATTAATTGTTGCCAGTTGTAATTGACCATTCGGTACATGCTAATTATGAAATAGTACAGTATGCCCCATTAATAATAAAGATATACATACATATATGCTTTCCTTTGCTTGTTTCGATTGCTTACAGTGTTGTTAAATTAACATACACGAACAATACCTACACAGTAGGTACCTGAAAGACGAATTTGTAACCTTTTAAATTTTAAAATAATNAGAAGAATGTAAATATTTGGCGCCATTATAAATTGATGATTTAAATTAAGTACTAAATCACGTTACAAGGAAAGGCAAACACAGAACGCATCCAGTTTCTTTAAACTCTGCCGCTCCGCGTTTAATATATCGCGCAATCAATATTTTAAAAAGTTAAGAGATTGTTTAATAAATAGAGTCTGGACATGGGTTTCTGTGTAACCGAACACTTGGGCTTTTAGATTATGCAGTACCAAAGGACATGTTTGTGCTCGCATACGTATCCTTGTGTAGTGAGTATGTGGACTGATATTTGTTTGTGCGCGTGTGTGTGTGTGTGTGCGTGCGAGTTTTCTCAAGTCGAGACCGTATATTTGTAAAATAACATGACGAACGATATTTGTGCACATGAAAGTCAGTGACAAGGACCTCGGTACTGGTACAACACGCAAAACAGCATTAAAGAAAAGTGTATAATATCTATGTATAAATTTAAGTGGTTTAGAAACAGTCGGCACTATAGAGAGGGTAATATTTCATAAATAGTGGATAATTTTAGGGGGATCGCTGACCGTATAGAAAGTTGAATATTATGTTCAGTAAATGCTCCATAGTGACCGTCACCCTACAGTAGTTCGTGTCGTGACACTACGAGCAGTATGGTTATTTTTTGACATCAGCAGTTAAAGGTTTATGTCTCGAGCACGGCTCTGTACGGGTGCTAAATGTTGACGTAGCGTTTGAAGTGTGGTATTATAAGCAAATGATGAGGATACTGTGGACAGAGAAGGTTAGAAATGAAGAGGTATTAGAAAGAGTAGTAGAAATCAATAAGAAATAGACGAGATAAGTTGACAAGACGTCTTCTCAGGCATGAAGGACTAGTTAGAAACTAGGACTTAAGAAGAGTAGAGGTAGACGTAGATTAGATTTCTGTTGACAAATAGACAGTGAAGGATGTGCGATGTTCTAGTTTCACGGAAATGCAAAGATTAGTTCAGGATAGGAGTGAGTGGAGGTGCGTGGCCAAGAAAAGTCTTAGGAGTGACGAATATGATAAGTAATTGTGCTATTTACCTATATACATATTTGAATTCGAGTAACTTTATTGTAAAAAGCAAGGAATTACCATTACCTATTAATAAATGTTGAAATTGACTTTCCACATTTTTTTTTCTTAATAATGAAACACAGTATCTATCATCTCACGAATTTAAAGTATGAATACGGTTGTATATTTATTATTTGGAAATCCTCCTCCCTGTGGCGCAAATAAGGAAGACAGTGGGGCTGATCTACCCCGACGGCATCAACACAGATGTCCGAATTAGAATACATTTTTTAATTAATTTTTACCACTTGGTATGGAGTGTGGTTACTGACGCTACTTTTCTTCTTGCTGGATAAGTCTTTCAACATTTCTTCAACAACTGTGAAGGATATCCTCCAACGTATCAATAATAATCCTTGAGCATGCCTGTCAAAGTGGGAAACACAACTTCAACCTAGAGAGTAGGATTTTGATGATGCCCAGCACCATGGTAATCAAGCTCTGAAAACAATTTCGTAACAATAGGCACCGACCGTGAATATCGTGCCTATTTCAAAATATTCCTTAGTTTGTGGTTGGGGCGGTCGAGAAACTAATTTGAGGTCGTCAATTAAACTAATTTAAAAAGTCAAAAATGATTTAAGATAAATTATTTTCGATTTTATCACCAAATTTATAAATTTCTAGCCACCCATGCAAACAGTGGCTTGCGATAAGCTTTTGTTTGCTTGCTTGGTGAACTGGTTTCAATGATGTTGGTTTGTTTCAAAGTTGTCATTAGTCATATTTGATGAAAGTTAACCGTTTCAATCACGCCTGAGTGGAAAACAGGATCAGATTTTCCATTTATTAAAGGGTTACATTTTAACTTAAATCTAATTTCACAATTTTTTTAGATTTCGTGTCAAAAATGAGCTGATTCAGTTAATTTAACGTTTTCTAAAAAATTAATCACAATTTCATCATCAAAGCTTTGTTGTCTTCATTAACGATAAGTAATTAGAATTTTTAATTTTTTCGGTTAACTCATAATAGTTCAAGCTTTGATGTTGGTTTTTCATTAAATGGGAATGTTGATACGGTTATTTCATGTACAGAGATAACACAAATGTATATTATTATGTCAGTTCGGGCTCATCGGCAATACATCAGTTGCAAGCTAGAGTGGGTGTCATATGTCTCGATAAGGCATATTCTAGTACAACATATGTTCATTACATTTTAACGAACCAGTAATGGCCATTTAAACCATTATTTGCAAATTTACTACGATAACCAACATTAATATTAACAGGAATAATCTGTTTTGCAATCATGTCTTTGTTTAGTTTATGTTAATTACAAACACAATCGATTCATACGGAAAAATTAGCGTAGCAATTTTTAAGTAGTCAAAAAAAAATACATTTCAATACATGAAACAGTAATAAAACTTGTTTAATATTCAATTTATAATTTGTTTACGAAAAATCCAATCGTTGTTGTAACATAGTAAAAAGTGGTAGTAGATTATGTTCGGGTCAATTTAGGAAGGCGACAAGTTTAATGGAAGCAAATATGTAATTTATCGGTCACTTATGGACAAAATTGATATACTTTGAAAAAACTAAATTTACTCTGTGCGAAATATATTCATCATCATAAGGTCGTCAGTCCTAAGTCTGGTTGGACACGCACCTCCACTCTTTCTTATCCTGAGCTAATCTTCGCATTTCCCTAAAACTAGAATAACCTACATCCGTAACTATTTGTGAACAGTAATCTAATCTAGGTCTATCCCACTCCTCCTAACTCCTGTTTCTGCCTCTAATATGTCTCTGACTAGACCTTCATGCCTGAGAAGGTGTCCTACCAACCCATCTCGCCTATTTTGTATTGATTTCCAGAGAGTACTTTGTTCTCCTATTACTAATACCTCTTCATTTCTAACCTTCACTATCCACGGTATCCTCATCATTCGCCTGTAACACCACATTTCGAACGCTTCTTCTTCGAAAATAATAATAAGACGTATTGTAATAGTTTCCAACTTTGAAGAAAAATTATCAACTTAAACGATCCTACTACGTTTCCGTTCCTCTTTAAATTACGGTAAAATATGGTATAGTAATCAGAGCAATCTGTTCAAGCCGCATTCCAGCAAACTGCAAGAAATCATTTTAAACTTAGTATTGTTAATGTAAAAGGTAGACTTTTTAAAGTGTTAAGCATCAATTCTATCTGTAGTTCTTATCACAATATTAATTCCCCATCGAAATAATCCAATGAATTTTCACTCGTTTGTAAAACATTTTCGAATATTTTTTTTATTAACGATTGTATCTCGTTTTCTTTCAGTTACTAGTATCTGGTCAAACAACGACAACATCATCATCGTCGCCGGCGTCTGGTGGTAGTTCTTTAAGCCCAGGGGGTTCGGCATGCGGTCCGGTGGGTGCTCTGTCGCCAGGGGGTACGTCGAGTACCGGGCCGACGCAATGTTGCGAGTCGGGAAGACCTCTTGTAACGGACCCGGTTACCGGTCAAAGCGTGTGTTCCTGCCAGTACGACTCTGCGCGTTTGGCTGCTTTACAATATCCTCGAAGTGTCGGGGTTTACGGCACGCCTTATCCTTCTACAGATCAGAACCCCTATCCTAGCATAGGGGTCGACAGCTCAGCCTTCTATTCTCCCTTAGTAAGTATTCTTATCTTTCTATTACTGTAGTGCTTCGTTATTAGAGAAGGTCTAACGTGAAACACGTTCTCAATGTACTTGTAAAATAAGTGAATTTAGGATTTATAAAAACACTTAATGTTCCTTTTGTAGAATTATTTCTAAGAAAGGTATGTAAATGAGAATGGCATATACAATCAAGTCATTTTCTGAAGTTTTCGGAAAAACTAAACATACATCGACTTACATGGACGACATCTTCAGTAGTTCTTTTTCCTAGAGTGGTTTGAAGATGTTCAATCTCCCCTGCAAGAGGATCTCGTACATACCCGGTAACATGTTGTAGCGCCCAAACTATGAATACATAAAATAATTCGAAGTGGTCTGTATTCTGTCGAAGCTGTCAGACGCGGATCGCGATTTCGATCTTTTTGGATCTCATCAGCGCGTCGCGGGCAGCTCCGACAGAACACAGACCAACTTTCACTTGCTGTCTTAACAGTGCGTTTTAGAAAATACCACAAATGGCGCAGTAAACGCCATCTGTAGTGCGATGCTACATTTTAGGATTACGTATGCTCCAACAAGGTCCACTTATGTGGATATCTACTTGTTGAAAACTAATCCCGGCGTAGCTAACCTCAACGTGATAGGCACGTTAGCTTATAATCGAATGAAATAATTCGAAGTGGTCTGTATTCTGTCGAAACTGCCAGACGCGGATCGCGATTTCGATCTTATTGGATCTCATCAGCGCGTCGCGGGCAGCTCCGACAGAACACAGACCAACTTTTACTTGCTGTCTTAACAGTGCGTTTTAGAAAATACTACAAATGGCGCAGTAAACGCCATCTGTAGCACGATGCTACATTTTAGGATTACATATGCTCCAGCAAGGTCCACTTTATGTGGATATCTACTTGTTGAAAACGAATCCCGGCGTAGCTAACCTCAACGTGATAGGCACGTTAGCTTAATCGAATAAAATAATTCGAAGTGGTCTGTATTCTGTCGAAACTGCCAGACGCGGATCGCGATTTCGATCTTTTTGGATCTCATCAGCGCGTC
>NW_020442448.1:798258-817372 GCF_000699045.2 Agrilus planipennis | reverse complement strand
ACTTCCTTGCTAATTTAAAACAAAATTTTTCTTTTGTCCAACTCAAAATCATGTACGCTGAAATGTTGATAGTTGCTTTAAAAACTGTTTAGTTTCATACAGGTGATAAAAATTTATCGTCAAATTTGCGTAACTTCGAACCACCAAAACAATAATTGAAAATTATAGTAAAAATAAAATAATGTAAAAGAGGAACGAATATCATTGTATTTGTATTTTATATTCTGGGATTTTCATATAGGATTTATTCCATGAAATGGACACACTCCAAATGGAAGTTTCAATTTCTGTATACACGTAGATGTGGACACAAACTACGAGGGCGGTTCAATAAGTACCCGTGTTGGACATGAAGACACCTTTTTTTTTAAAATTTGTTTTTTTAATTTTCAACACAGTTCCCTTTCAGAAAGATACACTTCTACCAACGACCCTGCCATTTTTTTTACCCCTCCAAAAAATAATATTTGTCGAACTGTCCAAAATCCCCCCCTGTTTCGCCGATGACTTCCTCGTTTGACCTAAATTTCTTTCTCGCTAGTCATTTCTTCATGGTAGGGAACAAGATGAAGTCGCAGGGAGTCAAATCGGGGTGTGCGGCAGCAAATTCATAACGTAATTCATGCATTTTGGCTGCAACAACTCCTGATGATTGTGCCGGTGCGTTATCGTGTTGAAAACGCACCTTCTTTTTCGTCAAATGCGTCCGTGTCTCCTTCAATTTTTTGTCGAAGCGGTCCAATAACTCACTGTAGTATTGTCCAGTGATCGTTCTTCCTTTTCCTAAAAAATCCGTAAAATGATTTCCTGGTCGCTCCTATCAAAAACGGATCTTTGCCCACGTTTAAATTCGTTGAAGCAATATCTAACTGTGGTCGTAGATGGCGAAATGTCTCCATAAACAGTATCCAACTTTGTTTTCATCTCCTCGCATTTCTTCCCATCCAAAAACAAAAAGCGAGTTACCGAACGATACTGCTCTTTTTCCATCTTAGCGAAAATAACGAAACACGTCTCAGTCGAATGGCTGCCAAATCCAAACTTACCTATCAATCAGTCTGAAATTCGTTTTGACGTGGTTTGATAGATGGCACCAATTTCCTTCAGGAACGTCCTCTGTCTTTAAACACGGGTACTTATTGAACCGCCCTCGTAATTAGAACATCTGATGAAGGACAACGTTATTACATTTTGTTTTATCTAAATGCCAATTTTAAGTACAAGACATATTCGCAGTTTTTATGTACTTGACATGAAACAACGTTACTATACTAAGAGTCTCTAGTAGTTAGATACAGGGTGGATCGTATCAATATCACTTTGATTATTGGCTTTCTCCGAGATGCAGCAAGAAGTTCTTCAGTTTATCGTTTAAAATTTCTTAATTTTCTAGTTCGCCTCACGGAAAAAAACTAAATTTTTATGACAAAGCAAAAATTACAATTTTCGATGGTAAATGACTGAATTTGCCGTAGAAGTGGTAGAATTTATTAGGTAACTTGTAATAATCTCAATTTGGACATGTTTTTTTAAAAATGATTTCAGGTTTTTTAATTATTACAATTAAATTTGTAGTATCAACTAAAATACCTAGTCAATTTATTTCTGCTGGGATTTTATTTTTACAAGTTCGGGTCCAAAATTATAATTTTTATTATTTTCGCTTACGAAGCAACTGGACCGTGGGATAAATTGTAAATATCACTTTAATATTTAAGTAAATTTTCCTTTTTGATTTTCTCCGTGAATGACAATCAAAAATTAAAACATAAATAAAAAGTTTGAATGTAACGTGTACGTGAAATCACCATGTCCCTCAAACTACCAATAAACTGCAACTGAATTACCGGAAAACTCTAGATGCGTTTACATCTCAGCAGGTACACGCTCAAGGCAAGACGAATACCCTCGTCCGTATCCTGGAGAACTGTGACTGAAGTCTGCCTAGGCAACAAATTTACGTTTACTAGATATTGACTGATGACGAATATTAATATAAAGGCGTAAATGAGGGAAGTAAGCGCAAATGCCTTCCACATCAAATTAAATGCTCTTTGAACCACTCAAGAATACTTTAATATGACAGAACTGTTACTGTCTGATTTTGTCACCTTTAAACATCAATGGTTTCAACTCGACCTTTTCGTCGAAATCTCCAGTCTGTACCGTTCTTCTTTTTTATATATAAAACAAAGTAAAGGACAATTCTTTATTTCTTACCGATGAGGTCTGCAAAGTACAAGTAAAACATGAGATTTTTTTAAGCAACTTTCTATTTTACGTTCTTTAAGAGAAAAAGAGCACATAGTTCCAATACATTTTCATACGTCATACGTTCAAACATACCTATCTTGAGTTACAGTGGGTGAAAGGCACAGGATTTACCAATAAATTATGAATTGTCCCATGCATGATCATATACACATCCTATACATATACAAGTTAGCAATTTCAGCATATTTCTTATCCGTTCTTTAGTTGTCCTTGTAAGGTAAACGTATAAAACATATGACGAAAGGCGTCGTGTGTGTACTTGTCTGATAAAACATTGATGGATGACCTAGTAGTTACAAATCATAACTCATACATACGCATACGTGTATGACAGTGTAGGTACTTTAAAAAAAATCGCGAAAATTCTTCGATCACGTTAGAAATAAAATACAGCGCTCGGTAAAGGTCTAGATGATGGCCCCCACCCCCTTCGGGGGTGCGAGTGGGGTGATCAAAAGAGGAGGTCTCGCCCACCAGTGTACCATAAAAAGTTCGTGGCGGTCTTACCCCCATAAAAAGTTATGGGGGTTGAAAGTTGATTATTTTGACAGTTTTCATACACTATAATTCAAATAAAATTCAATAAAAAAAATATTTTCAAGCGGGTGGAGGTGGGGGATCGAAAGAGGGTGGTCACTTGAACAAAACCCGATAACCTAACCTAACCTAACCTACCCTATTGATAAAGATATTTAAATAATGTTTTATATAACTTTCTCAATATTTTTATGTATTTTCCATTAGTTTTACCTTTGAATATTGTTTAAGAATGACTATAAATATTTACATGTCTAGAAATGTATAAAAATTGGCATATTTATTAACTTTGAATCCCCATAACTTTTTATGGGGGTGAGACCGCCACGAACTTTTTATGGTACACTGGTGGGGGAGACCTCCTCTTTTGATCCCCCCACTCGCACTCCGGAAGGGGGTGAGGGCCATCATCTAGACCTTTACCCAGTGCTGAGCTATCAGAACGTTTTTTCCACAATTTATAGGAAACCTAAACAATTTAAGGAGCAATTAACAGTTTACAATAAGTAGATGTTACCTCTTTCTCACAATATTGACAGGTATTCCTAATCATTGACAAATTTCCTCCCTTGTCGCGTATGCTATTTTTTACCACCCTTCGGCTAGAAAGTAAAATTTTCTTAGGTTATTAATTTAGCAACCGTGTGATGATTTGGACAAAGTAACAGAGCTTTTAACGCATGGATAAACCTTGGGTTTAGTAGTATTCTGTTGTATTAACAGAAGGGAGGTAGGCGTTCATCCTCACTATTATTTGTTTTTGTTCGCCTCCATCAAATTAAAATCAAATTCCAACTGAATTGGGAAACAATAGATAACGTGTTGGGATGATAAGGGTGTGAAGTGCGAAACCAACGCAAAAAAACTGCCGATCGTGAAAAAGAAGCGGTGTGAAAAATATCATTGTTCGCAGGTCGTCTATTAGGTAAATTTATTCCCATATAAATCTCGAAGGGTCTTCGAAAAGATGTGCGGCAACTTGGGTGAGCCGTCTGTTGGCAAAAACGGTGACGAGCTTCAGACACTCGTCGCCGCCGCTAGGACGTATTGTTATGAAACGCGGTGTGACAATAAAAATCCAATTTCCACATTCCTGCCGGTCTTCTGAACGCGAACGAACTGAAAGAAAGCCAGCCGGAGGTGACCGGCTCCGACTCCTTTTACCCGCGCCTTCAGCATCAAAACGTAGACCGCAATTCCAGTGGCGTGGTGCAGTCATACTTTAAAGTTGTATCACAATAATTACATAAAACAATTACTGATTTACTTATATTTAATATATGCTTGTAGGTTTTCACGGCCAGGGTCTATACGATTAAGATTTTTCGGGCTAACGAGCCGTGGTCTAGTGAAATTTTTCAGACGTTTTGTTCGAGACTGCGCCGAATATTTTCAAACGTCTGGAAGAAATAAAAATTCTACTAGACCATGGCTCGTTAGCGCCCGGAAAATCTTCATCCTATTACTTGTTTTTTTACAAATCAACTTCTTGATCGCTAATTTATCACAACTACCAAACGTGAATCGCCGTTTGGGACATAGTTCAGTTATCATCAGGATATTTAAAGCCAGTTTCTAAAGATCAGCGAGAAGATCCAAGTTGTTAACACAATATCATTACCTAATTCAGTTAGAAGTAAAGCAGAAAAGATTATAACTTACGATATACAGTTAATAATTAGTTTTCTTTTACTTCGAATATAAATTATCTGCTTAGGACAAAAATTTTTCTGGTTGAATCCTTGGTCATGACAGCATCGCATACGGTTATCATTTTGAGGAGTTACATCGATGAAGATGGTCGTCAAATCACTCCACAAAGTTTTACAAGAGGCATTTGGAAAATTTTGGCGTTTTCTTACATACTATTGTACATTTCGGATTCTTTCATGATCAATAAGTAAAAGAAGAAATAAGACGGCGGCACCTTCTGAGACATGAAGTATTTCTATTAAGAGACATGTTAGAAGCAGGAACATTAGGAGATTATTGATTATGAATAGTTAAAGAATGTGGGATGCTCTAGTTTTAGGGAAATGCGAAGATTGTCCCAAATAGAAAAGAGTGTTCAACAAGCCAATTCAATACAAACGTCAATGGTTGCAATTTTTTGTGTATTTAATTAAATGCTTCATAAGCAACAATCAATTAAAATACACTATTGTAGCGAGCACGAGCGTGTTTGTGTGGGATCGGGCATACGTGTGTGTGAGCGGCTTATCGATTCGCCGACTAGCCGCGGGCGCCTTTCTTCATGTGGCCCGTATCTGTAAACGTGTGTATCGTACCTGCGTTCCGGGAAAGCAATTAAATAGTTCAAAGAAAACGAGGCTTTTTTGGACGACTCGAGAAAGTTCCCGAAAGGGACCAAAAGAGTATTTAAAGGAAGAGACGATCGCCGAGAGAGAAGAAATAAATTGACCGTTGTAGAAGTGAAAGAGTAGAAATAAATTGGCCGTTGCAGAAGTGAATCGAGAAATAAATTGAGTTTAATAGTAATTAATGTAAATAAATAGTTTTCTTCTTAAAATTTAATTTGTTAAACCCTCCAACATTACACTATGATTAATTTTCGCTGTTTTAGGATTAGACATAAATTAAATGAATGTACTTGTGTAATGTTTTCAGCCCACTATCATTAGTTGTAATGGAATAAAATATAATGGCAAACACTACAAAGCACAGGACAACTTGTATAGGTACAGTTATTTAAATCCAATTACACTAACCCAATTTGCATCCCTTCTAGTACCGATGGAATCCCTAAAACGTAAGCCTTCGCGTCACGCATGATTCATTCTGCCTTGAATAAATTCCTTCGATCGTTCGATTCGCTTTATATACGATAATCGATCTCCGTGGGGGCTAACGAGCGAAATAATCGATTTAATGGGAAAGGTAATGAATTAATCAGGACGGTAAATGCTTATGATGGAAAACTTGATTAATAAATTAAATTTAATCAAGCAAAACTATTAACACCCATTGCGCTAAATTTGTAGATAATTACAAGAAATAATTTTAATTAGTCTAATTGTAATTGGGAACCTGTAATAAGTTACAATCTATGAAAGATAGAACAGGAAGCAGGGGAACGTCTGTCCGTGGTGTGTTTTGTAGCATAGAATTTTTGAATTGTTTTTGAAATGGATTTTCTATTACATACCGTATTGATGAAACATTAGTTATTATTTTTTGTGGAAACGTATGGATACAGCTTTCTGTCTGTAAATCGAGTACTACTGAATTTTGAAATTATAAAAGATATTTTGAAAAGGTTGCGAGTCAGAACCAGGGTTGACGTCTTTCGGATACAATTTCAAATCCAAATGTTCAAAGATGCATAAGTAAAAAATACGTTATTAAAATTGTAAAATGAGTATCAGAGTTAAATAGGAATGTTTGGTGCATAATTAGGCACCAATAGGACTGGCTAGGATTGGGCACCTATTCGGTTGACAGCCTCCATTTAGGTCTCATCAATCGTAGGCCATAGCACCTTCGGCACCCCTAAGAAAATTTTAAGCGTTTAAGGGCGGCATTGTTCAGATTGTCAAAATATACAAATTGACATTATTATTGTTATCTCATGTCCATAATGAGTGTAAGATGGTGGCTCAGAAAGTAGGATTCCTAGCACAACCTGGTAGTACAATTACCCCCCCCCCCTTCTTAAGGCTTCGTTAATAGCAATATACACAAATCAGAGCCAAGAGGGCAGTAGTTTCGCTTCCTTGTTTAAGACTTTAAGACTTTATCAAAGCAGTTTTCTATAGTATTAAAAATGTTCCTATCCTCTTGACTCTGATTTCTGTATGAGATAACATATACATCAATTTATTAAAAAAATAAGTACCTACTAATCAAAAATTTTGTGTATCTAATTTAGAAGAAAATCCTAATTTAAGGTTAAAACATAAAAAGAGTCTTTCTCGCTTTTATATTATTGTAATCATGGACACGTGGAATCAATAATGAACATAAATACGTAGAAATGTAAATACGATAAACTAATAGAGAACTGTTTTGCATTGCCGTCACGATTTTTCAAGAGAAATTTCGTAAGCTATTGGGGTAATTAAAGACAAATATACGCGTTTTGTTTGTCTGTATAAATATTTGAACTTTCGGGACCGATCGTTCGGCGAGTCCTTGATCCTTTTTGTTACGCATATAGTCGACCTTTTTATCCAAATATAATTAGTTGCTTAATCCATTATTTCAAGCAACGGCTCGGAACATGAGGTTATGCGGTTGCAATGTCGTGCAGCAACGGCCGTCCTGACAAGTATGCCGAGTTGATGGTAAGAAACATGCCTTCTACATGTCGTGCAACATATTTAAGTATGTTTTACTTTTTTGCAAGCCGTGCAACTTCGACGCATGTTTTTTCGCACCATGAAGCCCGTTACCTTTAAATTGCTCTTCGATCTAGAGAAAAATCGACGTACCGGGTGTGTATCGATCATCATCTTAATCAATCAACATTTAATTTCTATTTGTTCTACTAAAAATATATATTCATCTAAATTGTCTCTCCAAAGCTCGAACTATCCACAGCATGTTTACAGTTTATAGATGTATTATAGTTCGCAAAATTATCTTGACATTTTCAAGTAACACTCTTATTAAGTGTTGCTTTCCTGTGACAACTAAGAGTTTCTCTGATTTTTGAAAAATTCCTTTACATATTTGTTTCTATTTTCGCAAATCCGTTTATAAGCGCCAGGATTTATATTTATTCATTGGAGCGGACAGGCGCGTCTTGGCGGTTTCTTTGATTTCTTTGCATGACGGCGGCGCGCGCGTGGAAAGGGTGATCCGCGCTCCACGCGCCGTGTAACGTGGCCTATAGAACCGGCGCAAATTGAACCCAGCACAAGCATAACCCACGCGTGGATGATTCTGTGAAGCACAGTTACAGAGAGGGTAGCGCATATTGAACCCATTCCACGCCGAGCACAGTCCCAATTGATTTTCACGTGTGCAATTCTGTATTGCAAACACAATCTTCGTGGGTCGTGGATCGTGTAATTTAATTAATTTTTAAAATGGACATACGGCTAGTTTTCCGAATTTCCAAAAGATTGTTGCGGATTGTACTCCCCACCAGCAATATCGTGTTTAATTTATTGATGAACTTCATTAAACTATCTTCTGTTTAATCGAAATACTTTGACTAGAACTTCGAAGTAGTTGGTGTTTCGCTATCATTGTCTAAATAATTTGGGTCTGGGCTGTGTTCAATTTGCGATACCTAAGCAAAACGTGTACCCAGGCTGGGTCTTGACCCACTGGGTTCAATTTGCGCCGGGCTTAGATGTAAACTCAACAACCGTTTATCTGAGTAGGTGGAGCAAAGATACATTGAATTTTTAATGATGAAACATATCAAAACACTAATTAGACAGTTTATGAGAAACGCGCCGAGTATTGACTTTTATTTAGCCTATCTGAGATTTATTCAAACAGATAAAAACTCATTTAAAATTTAAATGATGCAAACTAGAGAGCAACGGAACCGGTGATTCACATTGGTGTCTATTATAAATAAAGTTATTTCGTTTATTTTTATTTATCATTATACGATATGTTGAAAATACACTTAACAAACCGTAATGGATAAGTCGTTTACAAATGGTCACTAATGACTTCTTACCAGCATTATATTGATGATAATAATAATTATAAACAGAAGTATGACATATCATTTCAAAATGTTGATGCGAATTCGAATTTTGTAAAGTTTGATGTAAATTATATAGGTGAGCATATATGTGTATTTGCTCTTCATTATGAAGTATAGAAAGAACAATAAATTTCAGATTATATTACGTGTTGTTTAAAATTTGTCATCGGTACTTTAATAAAGATTTTGGTAATTTAAAATCCAATAGAACTTTTGTAATCCGAAATCTTTTCCAACTCGATAATTTTATTGATCCCTTGTCAGCTTGACGTACATATTGTTTTACATTATTTTTAAATTCCGATTTCTCCATTTTTCTAACTCGTGTACGGGCTAGTTTTCATAGATAAAGGACCTTATCTCAAGGAACATTAAGGAAAATTTATGAGTCGTCGGAATAGTTCTGAAATTGAAGAACAAACACAGACTACTCCTGAAGATCCGAAGAAATGCATTAGCGATTCTCTCGTTTCAACTAAAAGGTGTTGGTCTACGGTGAGAAGCGATATGTAGTGTTACATTTAAAAAAATTCCTTTCTTTCGAATATTGGATAAGGATTAAAAAAAAAACACCATTTTTCATGTAAACATGTTTCATGACTCAAGAACTTTATCTGACTTACTTGGTCCAGGAAGTTCGAACAGATATGTTGAGAAATTACTTAGGGAAGATACAATTTACTCTTTCACCGATGAAATAATACGGTTATATTCCCCTGAGGGCCTATGCCTCCCCCAGAGACAGCTAAATTTTTTAGGTATACCTTCAAATGATGATTTTCTGTTTCAACTTTATATTTTCCTCTAACCGCAAATAACGGATTGATCATAATGAAATATAAATACTTTGTGATGGAATTGAGATTCAGGTTCAATTCCTTTTAACAAAATCTTTTGTCATCAAAATCACGGAAGTTCCGTTTTAATTTTTTTGTAAAATATTGCTTTAATTACCAGAGTGATAAGCGTACGTACAAAATTCTATGCCACTAAATCATTAAGTACTGCATCTAGTAATGTGAAGTGTAGATGATTAAACTTGGCAATTTCAACAATTCCAGACCTTAAAAGGCATATGAATTTCCACGTTTTAGATGCAACGACTGTTAAGCAACAATATAGTGAATATTTATGATCGAGTGCTCTACCGTGTTTAATAATTTTACGCTAGTTCTACTTTGTGCTGAATGTTAAAGTCACGAATGGTGTAAGATCCATAAACCATATTGCGCTCTGCTGTAGTCGTTGTTGTGAACGCTTTTGTGTGTTTATACGTATGAAATTTACGTATGTGAGCATTTATATGATATATTCCGTATATAATTTATACGGTAACGAATAAATGACTGGAATCACGCGAGCTCTTTTTTTTATTATGCATTTGTATCAACTGACGCTTAGGTCGACGTAAAATTACTGGAGCTTTTTATTATGAAAAAAGAAGAAGAACAAAACAACTACTACTTCTCGTTAATGATTAACTACCCCAAAATTTGTCACAATCCAATTAATCATCCTCCATATTTATCTGATCTGGCACACACGGACTATTTTCTTTTTGTCAAAAACTGAATACGTATAAACAGTTCCTCATCGACAGCAACGTCAACATCATATAAATCTGGGACGTGATGCGGTAAATCATGAAAATTTAGAAGCAGAAGATGGATTTAATTAAGAAAGACTACAGAAAGTATTCTCGTATGATGCCTTCATTTATTTTTTAATAAAAAATGTTGCCAAATGCTCGCATGCCTTCAAGGGCATGTTTGGCAAATCTTAACAGATGGCATTTTCAATGCGTTCACTATTATGATCAGTTGTTGATCATGATATATGTAAAACAGTGAAGATGCTTTAATTTTAACCTGTGTAGAAACCTTTTGACTAAACCGCGTAACTAATTCTGCAATATTATTTATCGCAAAAACGTGTAGTATGCCCGTCCATCGCTTCTCACTTGTACGAGTCGTTAAAGAAAAACAAACGAAAATGACTCCTTGTGGTTAATGGAATCTATGCATGACGAGAACTTTTGTTTTCTTTAATCACGGAAGGAGAATAATACCAGCTGTTAATTCGATAATTTGCAAGTTGAAGTCTGCATTAAACATGGAAACCATAAAATTGTAAAGTCAATGATTCCCTGCGGGTAACGTGGCACAGTGCATAGTAGGAAAAACCTTTAATACGTATAATGGTACTGGGTGCCGTGGTGCAGACAGTGCACAAGTAGCAATTGATAATTGTACGGTTGTTACGACTTGAATGTGGCTAGCGAAGCTTCTTAAGTCGACAATTTGTATTTCTTGCCTTACCGGTACATATAGGGAAATTGAATGGTGTTTATGTGATTGCAGTTTTCTGCTTTGGAAGAAAATATGGCTTCCAAGTAAGTGTAAGCGACGCAAACGCCGCGACATCGAGGTGGCGTGATCGTGTCTGGAATAATCGATAAGGCATTAGCCGCGAGATTCCAGATTGTTGCTGCGAGGTGTCTGCCGGTACATATTTATGTTAATTTGGCGCTTTCAGCGGTTTCGAAAAATTCGAAAATAATGAATTGCCTCCTCTTTATCCAGAGTTGCACAAAGAAACTGTGCTAATTTACCGACCGGTTCGAAGCGATTCGCGAAACCGCGCTGCCGAATTTTTTCCCATAGCAGGTGACATCGCGGAGCTCATTTAACCCGAAAGACTTATCGCCCTGAAAACTGGCGTTAAATCGACCCATTCAAATTATACCTCGACAACATTCTTTGCTACTAAAAGGAGCTAAAACCATTAGTTAGTTATCTTTGATAATTATCCATTTATCTCAAAAAATATAGCGACTCTAACAACCAATTATCGCATTATAATACAATTTCAGTACACTTTTAAAAGATTCGGATATTATTGTTAAATAATCTTTAAAGATACATCATGTAACTGCAATGATCTTAATAAATTGAATGGACGTCAGTTATCTTCAGTTGCTTTACCTTAAGCAACCAACAATTAACCCCCTCCCCCCTGTATTTGATAAAACTAACCCTAAACTCTACTATTTACTCAATTAATTATTTCGAAATGTTTAAATAATGAAAATCAATAATAAGTATGTAAATGTCCTCACCTTCACTATCCCTAGTATGAATAAAGAAAAGGTTGAATGCGACTTTTCAGTGCGTCTCTAAATAAAATCCCAACCCATGAAAACGGTATGAACCCACATATATAAACGTTTTGTTTATTACATTCATATAAATAAGGAAAAAATACTTCTTCCTTTTTTTGCATCTCTATAAAATCTAAACGTTCAATTTAATTGAATAATGATTTGGGATGCTTATGTGATTCCAAACGCCTGTGGTGGAGTAAAATTTTGTAACTCAAGACAGAAGATAATAAATTTTATGTTTTTGCCCAGTAATTAATCAAATTCAGCAGATGTAGATCGCTATTTCGATCTTTTAGGTCCTTATCAGCTCGTTATAGGCAGTCTACAAAAGGAAGATGATAATACCAAACAACAGACAGTACACGGAGAAAAAGTTTAGTGAAAACTACCCGCCATGCTCGTCACTATAAAGTGGGTGCAAGAGACATGACGTATTGAGAAAAGTCAATTATAGTCCAATAATTTTTGTAAAAGAGCCTTATGCATGCTAATTTTTCGATTGTGAGTCAGATCCACCCAGATTATGAGACAGCATTATAAAATTTTTCAAGATTTTTCTCTCCATGTAGGTATGTATGTCAATTCGGTCAGTACATAATTTATCGAGATTGCTTACGGCGTGCTGTAATTGGTCACAGTTTAAATATATTACAAACAATATTAGGTTCACTGTTTTGATATGCGCTAAACTCCTTTTCTTGCCGACAGTATCCTTGCATACAGCCATTGAATGCACATAAATTTTATATGACCGCATACAAAAAGCGCCGCCATATTAGGCCAGATTTAAGGAGTGACCCAATACTATGATATGCCCTTGTCAAACATTTGAAAAACTACTGCTATCAGCAAAAATATCACTGGATAGCCTTTATGCTACCAATATTGTTTCAAGAATGGTCGATTAGTCCAGAGTTTTGCGAAAGTACGTCCCATATTTGATACGAATATGGGATAAATTGGATATTCCAAGATACGCTGCTGGATTATGGTAATAGGACGCTCTATAGACAGATTTTGGTGGAGAACTTATAATCGAAACTATTTTTCACTTACTATTAATATTAGCACAAAATAAAGTGATAACGAAAGATATATTATTTAAAATTCATATTGGTGTCCCTTGGGTAGTTGCCTACTTTGTCTACGGGTTAATCTGGCATTGCCAGGCTCTAAACAAGAAAATGGCGCAGAATAAAGCACAATTTTCTCTTTAACAGCCTTTTTCGAATTCCTAAATTCACCGTTCGCGAGCATAGAAGTGAATTATTTTTATTGAAGGCGACTCGACCCTGCGCTATCCTGTGCTTTATATTCCTACTATTCCATTCGTCTCGACTTATCTGACTTCCTAAATACCTAAAATCGGCCACTTCTTCTAATTTCTCGTCTCCTATCCTTATATTCGCTCATTCCCTACTTTTTCTTCCTTTGTCTACCAGTATTTTTTATGTTTTACGTTTATTTATTTTCATACAGTACTGTTTTGTCAATACCGCTTTCATTTTATTTAAAGCTATCTCTAACTCCTCCTTGCTAGATGCTAATACTGCTACATCATCTGCAAATCTATACATACTAATCTTTTTCCCTTGTATATCAATCCCTACAGTTGTACTGTCTTTAATGATGTTGATCGCCTCTTTGATGTATAGATTAAAAAGTAGCAGTGACAGTGTGCATCCCTATCTGACTCCCTTCCTAACATTTACTTCTCTACGTTGCAGCCCCATCTCTATAACTGCCTGTTGCTCTTTATGCAAACTAAGTATATCACTCTTCTATCTTTGTAACTCATCCCTACATTTTTAAGCATATTTAACATCTTGTCCCATTTAACATTGTCAAAAGCTTTTTCTAAATCTACAAGTCCTTTGTAGGCACTCTTTCTTTTTTTCTATCGTTTTCTCTATTGTTACTCGTAAAGCCAGAATGGCCTCCCGCGTTCCTCTCTTTCTTCTAAACCCAAATTGATCTTTCCCTAATAGTTCTTCCGCTCTTTTTTCCATCTTCCCCTGTATAATTCTAGTTAAGATTTTTGACGCATGGGAAGTTAAGCTAATTGTTCCAAATGTCTCGCACCTATCCGCGCCCCTCTTCTTAGGTAATGTTACTACTACGTTCCGTTTATAATCCTCTGGGACTTTCCCCGTTTCGTAAATGTGACTAACTAACTTAAACATACGATCTCTAACCTCTTGTCCTGCATGTATTAGAATTTCCCCCTGCATCTATACACCTAGCGCCTTATTATTTAAGGTTTTTAATGCTATATCGAACTCTTCTCTCATTATAGGAGAAATAATAAAAATAATTAAAATAGTTAGTTAGTGATTTATTTATAAAGAATTTGTCAACATGCATGCAGTATACACAGGCACGTCACGTTTTCAAGTAAATCGGTTTATGGACTTCTTAAAGGTCATTAACGTGAATTCCGTAAACAGTTATCTAGTATATACACATACACATTACATGCACTGTCACTAATCACCGAACGTTTATTACCTGTTTACCCTGCAAATTCGTAATTCGTTGACCTAAACGTGCTCGATTTCTCGCAAAAGAAAAGTTGCCGCCAGTGACGCCGCGGACGCTAGCTAAGTTTATAAGGTCTCGAGTTTAAGTAGCGGCATTCATTAAAAACATATCTACAAATAATATAAAAAGGACGAACATTACTTGTACGTACATGTTTATCTAGTTCGAGCAAAGTTGACCCCCTTTTTACACGTTCTAATGTTTATTCGTACCGTGTAAACTGTCCGAAAAGCGTCGGTTATTTTTTTCGGGTCGCTTTCTTGTTTCCTTCAAGTGACTGACGCGCCATCATTCCGCCCTGAATCCTATCGATACTTGCATACAATAGATACATACCAATACACACAGAGGTACGTCAGAGTTGTTTGCGTTTCTGGAATTTGGGCAGCCGAAAAAAAAAAAAAAGAAAAACGATTTGTCACCTGGCCGTGTTTATAATCATGCCGCCTCTGATAATGTCAAATCGTTATCACGCTTCGATTACCTTATCGTCTGCGATTGCGTCTTTGTCGGCTTGAATGGCGACACACATTCTTTTGAATACTGTGTCGTATATCGGTCTTTGACGAACCGTGAAACGAAATCGGTACACTTTTGAGCCCGCATTGATATGATAGTGGCTCAAATCAGAACCCGAGAGATTTATTTGTCTTTCCGTATCATTTACCTATACCGCATCAAATATGGTTGGTTTGTAAAATGGCGTTGGCATGGAACTTTACTTTCCTGTTTCCAACAAGATGGCCAAATGTTCTTTCTTTTAGAGCAATAGGAGACTGATTACCTGTCACTCAATGAAAAACTAGCAAGAAATAGTTTTATTTCTTATTTCTAAAATACACTAAAATTTGTCATCAATATTCGCCAATTTGTGACCAAATTGTCGCTCTAGCCAAATACTGACATGTTAACTTCATTTCTAGCTGCCCTATACATAACACATTTTGATATAGAAATGGAGTAGAAAAATCCCGCAAGGATGATAATAATTTTTTGCTAGAAGGATGGTGTCTTAGTTAATTTTTATTATCCCCTAAAATCGACCATCCCTCAGCGACAAATTACGTAATGTCAGCTTGATGTCAAGTCAATACGCCTTCTACTTGTTAGTAATGACTTGCTGGAGCGACACAATTTTGGATTTGGTAACAAATCAGCGAATAATTAACAACAAAATATAATGCATTTCAGTAATACGAAATTAACTAATTAACTTTATCGTGCTAGCTAGAAATACATAAAGAAATTTCTGTATTATTCCGTTTTTGTTCAATGTGGCGGATTCTCTTGCTTGGCCGGACGCAGACAGGACGATTTAAAAAGCACCTTAGAAAATTTTTTCGAGTCAGTCGACAGTAGCACGTGGGAATTGTAAGCTAATGACACCTGAACACAATGTTTTGATTTTAAAAGAATGAGTCGAGATAATTGAAAGAATTGTTCGAACAAGTTTATGATTTGTCAGTGCGTCAAAGGACAATTTTTGAATATTAACTAATAAGTAAAAAATGTATTGTTAATGTGACGTTTAGTTATCATTATACGTGCTCTGCATGCTGTTTCGTTTTTCTCCTAAGAGAACTCCACACATTAGAGTACACTGCCAATACCGCGAGTTTGCGCCGAAAGAAAATTTGATTGCATTTTAAAAATATTAAAAAGGATAGAAACACTTGATGTCGTCTACCTTTCCTTTCACCAATCGTAGCAGTATTTAAGTGAAATTTATTGATTCCATCCATAATTTGTAGTTTTGATAACAGGCAAGCTTATGCTGACGTCCATAATTTATAGTAGATTATAAGGTTATTATGTATAGATTAAGAATTTGGATTTATCAGATTGTATCTTCTTCTGCTTATCGTAAATTTAATTAATTTGTAATTAATCAGTTCGATTCGAGTCCCCTCAACCTCTTCTGCCATCTCTACATCTTTTCGCCCTTGCTTTATTTTATTTATCAGGTGCTACCAGTAGAAGTAACGATTCATAATCAAATCACTGGTTAAAAAATACACGTAAATAGGGAAACGATTTGTCATGTTTTTTGCCTAAACATTTTATTTTCTTACTCTTAGATATGTAACATACGTATCGAAAATTCCTATTTTGTAAAATAATTTGCTGATAACGCAGATTATAATAAGTAGGTAGGTTGTTAAAATAACTAGAATTACCGGACAAACGTGGCAACCACCTGTTCCTATTAAGTCCCACATCCTTCGGACAGCACAGCTGCCCCATACATACTTTTTATAAAATAGAAATTATAGACCAACGAGTGTTATTTTACATCAAGTACGGTTAGTATAGGGTTTATACTAAAACAATTTTGAACTAATAGTAATGTTGAGATGTTACCTGATATTAATCTCGTTCATTATTATGAAATCCTTCAAGGTATGAATAGATTTTACATTTTACCGTGATTTCTCTTCATCTAACCTAATAAAATCAAAACCATATATATCTCATAATAAAATAAATAATTTATCAAAGCAATAATATATTTGGAAGAATACTTAAGCTTATTATTTTACTTAACACGCCATTTTTAGTGGCTGGTGTTATGTTTAGCACTTTTGGTGTTATGTTTAGGAAAAGGTGTTAACAAATGATGAAGTTCAGCCTTTTTATTTACTCACCACGTTAGCAGTTTCACTGATGCTAAATGTATAGTGGTCTATAGCAAATATTCTTATGTATTCAGTATGTGCTTATAATATAATGCAAAGACCAAAAGCTTTCATACAGATTTCATAGTTATTATTTGCAATAGTGCCGAAATAACTATTAATGAAACATTTTTATTATTATTTCATGTTCTCTGTTGGTTGTTTATTTAGTATATTAAGCAATATTTATATAGATACCTTTTTACTTTTTGAAATGGACAGATTATACGCTAATAGGTATTGAAGTTGAGAGTAAATTCGTTAGAAATGGCGAATGAAGATAATTGTGCTTTTAATGTGAAAATATAACTTACGACGAAGGGCATGTTGTAATATCCGAGCAAGGAGCAAGTTATTGTGTTTCAGATAATCAGCCTATCATGATTGCATGAAATTGCAAAAAATCTGTTCGGTAGCTATCCTTTGAAGTAGGTATATGTAACACGGAAGTTTGCAACTGATACGATGTGTAAAAATCTATATAAACAAAATAAAATTGAAAAAATACTTGTTATCGTTGTTAACGTACGTAATACGATTTTATTTACATGTATATTTAAAATTAATATAGATGATATCATTAATAAAAATAACAAGATATTATTCTTATTTTTAGCGCTATCGTTGCATTTTGAAGGAAATTTTATTGTAAAAGTACATCAAACAGAAGCTTTTTAGATATTATGCATTCAAACAGAAGCTTTTTAGATATTATGCATTCGCCGATTGTAATCTAAGTACGCATTCGCAAATTAATTAAAAAATATAAAATTAAATATTTTAAGAACAGGATCAATTGAATATTACAAAAATCACTGATAAAAAATATTGTAAGTTCTCTATAGTAAACCTTTTTACCACGACAAGTGAAAATTTTTATTGCGAAAAGCTTTCTGTAACGTACGCTTTATTAAAGCTAGCTTTGTTTAATTACCTGGCAACCCGTATACTGACAAGCAATGTAACGAAAAGGCCATTCGCTATAACGAGTTAGGGCATCATGTTTAAAGTCCTAACCATAAAAGAAAAACTTCGGAGTAAACAGAAACTTCAAAGTTTTCATCCCGTAAAGTCTTTGTCGTCTGCCTAAGTGCGTCCTTATATGTGCGAACGGTTTCCTTGTCATATAGTCATGTCAAAAGACGTCACTGATTCATCGTCAGCCCATCAAAATGCGCCTAATTCATCGTCAGTGTTAGGTATGTCATCGAACATTAAAAATTTCGTTTTTGTTCTCTATTCTACAAAACGAGTTTTCTATAACAAAAGTTTTCGAAACGAAAATTCTACATATGGAAAGAAAAAGCTTGAGTTTTGTGGTATTATCTGAAAAGTTCGTGTTATTTTGATGTATATCGGTTAAACAAGATGGCTATTATCTCGTTCTATCCCACTTCCTTTAGAAGACGGTAAATATTGTTTGATGAACTAATCTTTTCTTTGTCCTAATTGTATTTTTTCGGCTACTTCCTGACAAACTAAGCGATGAGATTGGCCAATTCAATTGACTGCTGTTTACCACTGGATAATGTCGGTAATTTAGCGAGTGGCGGTTGGAAACGAGTTTTTTTATAGGCACTCAGACGGCCCCAAGCGCGAAGCTCTCTATCCATCTTCCGTTTCCCCTTGGGTCACCCTCTTGCGGCAGTTTACTACGTTTTCCTCCTTCGGCAACCCTTAAAACCGTATCCGAACGGGACCGAAAGATTTACGCCGCCAGTAGAATAAATACGAAATCGTCAGGTTCGAACTTCCAGATTTTCTGCAAGCACTTATAAAGTGCCTTCCTTAAATCATTTCCCAATCGATCCTACGCGAAATAACGCGCACCCTTATATACATCGTCGCTATATTATTATCCCCCTATAACCCTCCGCTATGTATCGTAATTAATTTGTATGCCACGCAACCCCGGCCGAAAAGCTGTCAAATGGGCAATCACTTTACCCCTTTCTGTTTGAATTATCTCACGCGACACTCTTTCAAAATCAATATTTATCTATTCACTTTGCATGAAATGAAAAATGAATGAAATAAGGATATTGTTCAGTCAATGTATTTGAAGAATAAACGAATCTGTACAGTAAGTAGAAGTAGAGAAAAATAGAAGATTAAGGACTCAAAGGTGACGCCTATATTTGCTATTTAGTGAGAGGACGAAAAAAGCGTTGGATATAAAACAAAAAATCCAGAAAAGATTATTAAAAGTGTATTAAATCATGCATAATCCCCCCA
>NW_020442448.1:791192-797695 GCF_000699045.2 Agrilus planipennis | reverse complement strand
AGATTGAAACTAAATATTTTTTTGTTTCGAAGTTGAAATCAAGGCATATTCACTGCCAAAAGTCAGTTAAAAATTTTCCATATTATTCGTTATTTCTTATTTTATTCAAAGTTTTTGGTTAAATTCCAAATTTTCTCTCAAACCGTATACTTTTTTTTAGTATAGATAGTATTTATTTACCTCATGATATGCTGCAAAGCCTAATTAATCACGAATTTCTAATTTTATGTACTCTTGTCTCCGATTGTACCTCCCAAACATCCTTAAACGAAAACTCTGATTTTTTTGTGATCAATATTCTTGGATTTATCCGCAAATTAGGCTAACGTTTCGCTTCTAGATTGGAAGTTTTATCAAAACTATTTGCTTATATATCTACGCATAACAAAAGTATTAAGCTTGCGTTACTTACACTCTGCTTTCTTGTATATTTACGGTACGACAGGTATAAATTTGATGCTTAACCCTTATTTAACCTCATTATGTTGAATGCGGGGAAATTGAAATTCTTATAAGTGAACTTCTATTGTGCTACACGATAATTTATTACCGACACCTCCCGCTGTAATATCTGTATATTATCCTTTTTGTATGCGATCAGCCTCGCGACTTGAGAAAAGTTACCCAATAAATAATTTGTTGTGTTACAAAGTGTAGTGGATAATGGCTGAAACTATGGCTAATGTACATATACATGATGATTTGTAGGTGGCTTTCTTCTTAAAACTTAACGGATTATTGCTTATTTTTACATAAAAATTCAAGTTATAGCTAATCGATCAATGAAAGCAAGACAATCCACGATAGCGAACGTACCCTGTTATCCATTTAAATATTTAAATATAGCTTTTCTGAAAAATTAATTACTTTACCAGGAGTTTGAAATATGTACATAATTGGTAATGTCGTTAAGATAAGCATTACATTTTCGAAACTCAATTTGTGACGACCTAGGTACCTATTTTCAAAATTTAGGGTTTTCAGTGTAGATTGTCCATTCGACATACGCAAAAGGCCTAAATGATAATGTTAATTTACCTTGGACTCTACACTCAAAGTTCTTCGAAAACTATGATAAATTGCTAAATACTATGAACAAAGAGTATCATGGATACTATAAGCGATTTTCAGGTTAAATCGTTTATTGCAAATAGAATTACAATGATCTCCACATTGGTTGTTATAAACATTGTTATGATCTGTTGCCGGTATATATATATATGTTAAAAATTGTTGATTTATGTAAACAACCAATGTATCGTTAAAAGGTGCCTTAAAATGAATGAAAGTTAACAACAGAAAATAAGAGATTTGAATCCACATAAAATAGGTTTGACCATTTTTTTTTACTTTTTTACTGCAATTTATTTTTACGAATCCTACCTAAAGTCGGACCACAAAAAAAGGCCTCACGAAAGTTGAACGAAATCCTTAATGTTGTCATTTATATGTGAGCAAAGTGTTATGCGATTTCAGGATCAGCAAAATAGCAATTCGAATAAATTAAGTAGTTGTTATCTTCGCTCGCGCATAATAATGATGATTACCTAATTAAAATTCTTACGCTTTGTACACGTCCAATAAAAAACTTGTAATGAAGATATTCCGTTTAAAATTGAAATTGTTATACAAATGTTAAGAGATTCCATTTTATTATCTAACAATTATTTTTACGGTTAGATCAGAGTTAAACGAAGATGACTTCAGCGTCCTTTTTAGGGTTCCGTACCTCAAAAAGGAAAAGGGAACCTTTATAGGATCACTTCGTTGTTCGTCTTTTTGTTTGTCTGTTAGGATCTTATTTGTCAGGGACAAGTGGAGATATCAAATTGAAATAAAATTGGTGTCAAATAGTCAGGTCTGTAATCACTTGGAGCTGTAAATAATTCAAAGACCATATTTTGATCCTCGTAAGGGAATTTAAAACCTATAGAGTTGTTCCCGTAGATCTAGAATCATGAAATTTGGCAAGAAGTAATGACGTATACACAAGTAAAGAAAAAATCCCGAAAACCGTAAATTGTAGTTACATCACCTTAAAAATGATTTTCTAATTGTAATATTGTAATTATACCTTTTGGGGTCTGATTTTAGGGGTAAGCACATTTCATGTAGGTACCTAAATTAAATTTCAGTCTCCATGCTGTATTCTTCCTTATTCAGCGATTTTAGTGTCTTTATCTTGTTACAATAAAAAGATTAAGTTGTATATTATTTAAAAATTCAATTATTTCAAACACGCTAACGAGATTGATAGGAACTAGGCGAGATAAGTTGAGGCATGAAGAGCTAGTTATATTAGATTGCTGTTCGCAAATTGTTAAACATGTGGAATATTCTAGTTATAGGGGAAATGCGAAGATTAGCTCAGAATAGGAAAAACTGCAGGAGGGTTTCCAAACACTTGTCAACCGTATGATGCTGATGATGATGATGATTTGATTGTGCAAGGTTTCACATATTTATTTAGTTCATTCAAAAAAAGAAGAATAGTAACGTAGTAGGTAATTTGTAAAATGTGATCAAAGAGCTAGTTATATTAGATTGTTGTTCGCAAATTATTAAAAATGTTTGAAGAAATGCCAAGATTAGCTCAGAATAGGAAACATAACATAGTAGGTAAAATGTGATCAAAGAAGGTTTGCGTCATTAATTTTATTCGGTCAGTGTAGGTACAGGTGGAAATATCCTGTTTTCGTGTATGTTTAGCTGGCAGGGTTGAGGGGTTTTTAATGCCTTCTTAAATTTTATAATCAAAAGCGTCCGTTTAATTGCTCGTTTTATGGATCTCCGGACCATAATATTAAAAGTAAACATGTTTTACTTGAATAAACCAATAAAGAGAGGGACTGTTAACAGAAAAATAAAACTCTCCGAAGCACTCGTTACTATTTGTTTCTTTTTTTTTTATATATACCCATATAAGGTACGCTTCATAACGCTAAAACACAAACTTATAAAACGATAAACGACTACCTATCCACTAAAATAATAAGGAGGTAGGTAAGAACGGTTTATACGACTGACCAATAAAAAAGGCATGTAAAAGTCTAAAAATATCGACTATATAACGACGTGTTTTCTTTGCAATAAATCATTATTAATTTTAATGAAGCACTTAACTTTATTTATGAGCCGTGACAGTCAAGAATGCGAAAATTTAACTCTGTTTAAACTGTACATACGTGTGTATACTTAATACATAAAAGGAATATAATATTAATGACACATAACCGAACAATTAAAGTAATTATTGACCTTTTAATGTCCAAATGCGAGCAATGTACTTAGCGCTTTTTAATTGCTTCCTTTTCAATTTCGAACCACTTATGCATATTCAAGAACCTGTTTGTTAGTCATTTTTTCTTTTAATTGAGAAATCAGTAATGTCGATTTATGGAATTCAATATCATAACGGTGTTTCTAATTATTATTTGTTTTTTTTTTTATTTCTGTAATTATATTTACATACCTACCTACCTTGTTGGGAAAACTAATAATGTTGTTGATTGTAATTGTATACCTAAATTCGAGACTATGAACGTGAATAAAAATGAACAATGACAAATCATTGAAAAAGTGTATTAAAATAAATAAAACTACTTACCCCCTTTTAATGTGACGATATGTTCGTAATCTGTAACAAAAAATAGTTTAACGAAAAATGAATTTAATCTATAAATGTAAGAAAAGAACTTAAATGTATACATGTTTGAACTTCCAGAAATGCGTGAAAGATTGTCAATATGTTATGGCTAAAGTAATAGTCAAATGTTCCTTTAAATGCTAAAATAAACGCATCTTTATTATTGTATTAGGACAATTTAAAATGTAAATGTGACTATATTTGTTTAACCTTATCTAGTGCAATAGTTTAGATATAGTCGTTTCAGTAAAAAATTTGAATAATTCTTGCGTTAAAAAATTTCTGAGATTTTCATGACATATTTAGGAAACTAAACAATTGTTTGAAGATTTTAATAGCTATCGTGTCGAAGATTGTATAATTTGTCAGCGAAAGTATTTCAATTTCGTTAACAAAAATTTTTGTTCTAAATATAAACGAAAAAAAGCCACCGATCTTCACCGATATGAAATATAGTACATTTAGCCCAAAACTTCCACCAAACTTCAAAACCCGTTCTGCAATGAAATTACAGTTGCTTCAGTTATTTTAAATTTTTGTTAAAGGATTTTTCATTGAATGTTTGGAAAAACAACTCAGAAAGGAATTTCTTATTATAAATATACACTAGTGGCAAATCGAGAACCGAAAATATAAATTTTCGGTTACTTTAGGACAGTTTTCAGAAAAGCAGGTGATATTTTTTGATAGACGTGCTTGAAAAAACATATTCCATGCATGTTCACCAAATTATTCATAAACAAATGCGTAATTTTTGTTGACTCGGCCTTTTCACCCTATAAGAACTGCATACAATTAGACAACGTACCATACTACGTGACCAATTTTTTTGCTATTTTTTACCCCTTCACCCCCTGCAGTATATGCCAAAATCCCCCTTCCTCTCTATGTTTTACGCAGTAATTCACAAATATGGTTTTAGATCATTTTTTACAAACAGAGCGTTCGGATATAAATCAAATAGCGAGAGATTTTCCTAGAGGATATTGACTACGTCATGAAAACCTAAGTCCTTTGTGATCAAGCATAGTATATTTGAAGACCCCTGATGGGTCACGCAGTATTGTACGTTTCCTTATCTAAATTCGGAAATCCAATGTCGTTATTTGTCGTGTTCACTAAACAAAAAGTTTTCACAATATTAATTTTGTTTCAGGGAAATCCATACGCTTTAAAGGACGCCAGTGGCACGGCTGATATGAGTGCCTGGACAAGTGCAGGATTACAAGCAACTACTGGTTATTATTCTTATGATCCAGCTTTAGCAGCTTATGGGTAAGTTACTAAATAAATAATGTATTCTAAACCAGGGGTGGCCACCCCGCGACCGCTTTGAAAATTCAAGATAGTTTTATAAAATATATTTATTTTATAATGGTCGCTGGTTTTCGGTATCTGGGAAGTCAGATAACTCAGGATGGAGGAGTAGTGTTAGGGAAATCACTTAAATTAGAAATTCGAAAAAGATTGTTAAAGGTGTATGTCTGGAACACGGTGCTGTACGGATGCGAAATGTGGATGATGTGCGGTTAGAAGTGTTTGAGATGTGGTGTTCATGAGGATAGCCTCGATAGAGAAACTTAGATATGGGGATGTACTAAAAGAAATAGGAGAACAGAGGGCGCTATGGATGTCAATAGCAATAGGCGAGATAGGATTTTCCATCTATTCAAGCATGAGCAGCTAGTTAGAAACATATTAGAACTAGAAGNCGGAACTACAACCCGTGCCGGAACAACCACCCGCGTCGGAACTGCCAGTCGCCCAGCCACGGACAACGCCCTTGCAACAGCGGACAACGCGGTCAGGACGGCGCGTACGATTTCCAGACCGCCTACAAGTCGGGTTTTCGTGACTCCATCACTGGCAGGGGGGTACTGTGGCGAAATAACTCTTTTTGTTTTTTCTGTGTGTAAATATTTTTTCTAATTTTATTTCATTTCAATTAATATTTCATTTCAAGTAATATTTCCTTTCAGTCTAAACTCTATTGTTCTTTCAATCACTTTTACCTGGAAATCCAACTTCAACCATACCTGCATGCACTCCCAATATATTATTCTACATGCTGCCCACCGAGTTTTAATTCATTTCTATAGTGGCCCGCAAGACCATTTGGGCTGGTCACCCCCTGTTGTAAACCATTGTTCGTGTTTCTAGCATTTGTTTTTTTTCACTTCATATTTATGGCAATGAGAATAACTGCGATATATTATATTTTAAAAACTGTTAACAAGTAAAAACATGTGTTTGGATGTTTTGTGCGTACGCATGACCTCCCTGGTCTTCCAACACTGCTCTAGAACAGAAACCGGAATGCTGAAATGTAATATCAATACTGGGAGACCTAAGGTTGTTCTGTTTGCTTCTGTTCTAGATCGTGTTGGGTCTACCTTTCCGCGTCCTTCTGTTTTTTCCTACGAAACCTTGTGCATGCAATTTATCGTGTCTACAAGATAAAAACGAGGAATTGTCATGAAATTTAATGGTACCTACTTGCCGGGGAATATACAATATTTAGGGAATTTGAATAAAATCATGTAATCTTGATTCTATTAAAGTTGTAATCTATTCTTCTACAAACTATTATGTTTGGGAAATTACGACAAATGGCGCTGTAAACGCCATCTGTAGTACAGTGCTACATTTTAGGATTACGTATGCTAAATTGTAGCACTGTACTACAGATGACGTTTACAGCGCCATTTGTCGTATATTCTAAAAGGCGCTGTTAAGGCAGCAGGTAAAAGTTGGTCTGTGTTCTGTCGGAGCTGCCTGCGACGCGCTGATGAGATCCAAAAAGATCGAAATCGCGATCCGCGTCTGGCAGTTTCGACAGAATACAGACCACTTCGAA